>NC_136019.1:15937880-16237880 GCF_048128805.1 Centroberyx gerrardi
GTGTGTGTGTGTGTGTGTGTGTGTGTGTGTGTATGAGTATATTCTTAGAGGGTAAGGGATAATGCTACTTAAGAGATAAAGGAAACATCTTAATAGATTAATATAAAGAGTGTGTGTGTGTCTATGTGTGCACTTTTATTTGTCTGCGTAATGTGAAGAAGGTTATAATGATATTTGAGAAACTGAGAATTAATATTTTAACAAATTAGTATATGGTGTGTGTGTGTGTGAGTGTGTGTGTGTGTGTGTGTGTGTTCACATGCATATAGGCGTTTTTTAGTCATACAATTTCATCACTTGTTTGGCTGTGTAATTACATTGGGGTAGTGTGTAATGGGTAACATGGGTAATATGTAATATCTTTTGTGCTTTAGCGGGTTTGTTTGCACAAGTGGGTGGTTAAACCAACATTAGAGGCTTTATACAATGGCATTATGGGCTGTAATGTATCCCCCTGATGAGTTAATCTGTGGCACACAATGTGTTTGTGTCTTTGTAGTGGTGGAGTGGAGCTTCTTTGAATGTGTTTGTGTGTGCGTGTGTGTATGTGTGTGTGTGTGTGTGTGTGTGTGTGTGTGTGTGTGTGTGTGATGGAGATGCAGTGTGACTCTTATTAAAATCAACTATAAATCTCTCCAAAACCCAATTATTGGCTCCATGTTCGTAAATATGAGGCACTCTCTCTTTCTGTCTTTGTCTCTTTCCCTCTACCAATCTCTTTCTTTCTCTCCCTCTCTCTGAAAATGTAAAGCCTTTTTTCTTGAAGGTCAACAAAAGTCAGCATTGTAAGACTTCAAAAAAACCTGCTAAATCCCTCACGCACAAAACTATGTACACACAAACACACTCTCTCCCTCTCTCTCTCTCTCTCTCTCACCACCACTCCAAAGAAGTTCAATACACAGCTGTGCTCTCTCCTGACAGCAGCTGTGACATGAACACACACACACACACACACACACACACATACACACACACACACACAGGCGGAGCTTTGTCCCGTAGCGGATGATGGGAGACAGACAGAATAGGAGGGAAGTAGAGAGAGAGTGAGAGCAAACAAGAGCAAAACACAATCCAAAAGCTTTTGGGATTTTGATTCATGTGATCGTTCTGAGATTACAAATATAACTGAGATTACATATCATGTATTATGTAAAAGTGTAATGCATTTTTTATTGTGTCATGATTATGCATTATTTAGTTTATTGCTTTTTTGCCTTAGCTGTGGATTTGACTCTGTATCATCATGTTGGAAACAATATTTAAAATAGAGGCAAATGGATAGAAAATGGAGAGGATGACAAGGGTGATGGAGAGAGCGGAAGAGAGAAATGAGTTCAGGGAGAGTGTGTGTTTGTACTGTATATGATTGTATGTGTGTGTGTGTGTGTGTGTGTGTGTGTGTGTGTGTGTGTGAGAGAGAGAGAGAAATAGCAATTGCCTAAAAAGAGAGAGAGAAAAAAGGAGAAAAATAAAGACAGCAGAGGGAAAAAGTACAGTAAAGGGTTGAAGAGGGATGAAAGAGAGGATTAAAGGAGTTCATCTGTAGCTCTGATTGTGTTAGAGGGCAGAGGTGAAACTTGGGTCGGCTTTAACACTCATTTCTCTCTCTCTCTCATTCTCTCATCCCTCCTTCATCTCTTCATCTCTCCACTCGTCTAGCTGAGAACATGTTATCCTGTTGTCAACAATTTGTTCTCACATTTACATTGGGTAGAATAGGGAAAAAGGCAAAATAAAGTCCAAATCTTTATCTATGTATTTATTGGTATTACCTTCAGCATTTCTATAGCCTTTCTCTTTCAATTTTGGATCTTCATGTCTCTACAGTTTCCTTTGACTTCCCCCTTCCTTTGGGACTCCATTTTGGATCCTGTGGTTTCCTAACAGCACCACTAACCTCTCATTTCTCCCCTCTCTCTCTCTCTCTCCTTCGATCAGAATCAGACGCCATGCTGGGTCCGGAGCAGTTCAGGGGCGTGGCCAACTTCAGCACCTTCCTATTGGACCATTCATCAGGCATGCTCTTCCTGGGTGCCAGGGACGCCATATTGGCCGTGGACACCAACAACCTGAACCGACCGCCACGCACAGTAAGGAAGGAGTGTGTGTGTGTGTGTGTGTGAGAGAGAGAGAAGGATGGAGAGAGAGAAAGAAAGGGCAACCTCTGTCCATCATAGCGTTTCTGAATTGAATTAATCAAATTTGAGGCTGTCTGGCATCTCATTATGAAGTCATTGTGCAACTAATTTACTGGAAGATCTCTTTTGCATTTTCCAAACCTGATTGGTTATCATATTGGTCACATTTACATAATGCAGACAATTCATTTCCTAATGAGCTCCTTCAGATTTGCATAAGCGAGTCTAATTGGCCGAACGAGTATCCCGGACGTTTGCATGTTCACTTTGAAGCTCCTATACAATACGCTCTCAGACAAAAGGTACCAGGTTGTCGCTTTTGTCATGAAAAGGCATTCAAAGCGATATTTTGCTTTGATAGAACAATTCTACTTCTCAGCATTCATCAGCCATAACTATGAAACTAACAGGGATAGAGACTTGATTCCAAATCCTAAGGGATGTTGGCAGGGTCAAGAAATTGTTCAGTGTTGGCAGAGGTTTGCACTCTGCGTGACTTGCATTTAACTGTTTAACACACAGAAGGGGATTTTTTGGACCACTTCTGTGACAAGTCTGAGCAATTACCAATAATTGATGAGCGAGTGTCAAATGGCCTCTCAATACTTAATCTTTGTCTTTCTCTCTCTCTCGCTCTCTCTCTCTCTCACCCCCCTCTCTCTCTCTCCAGATTATTTGGGATGTACCAGAAGAGAAGAGGAAGTCTTGTGTGGCAAAGGGAAAAACAGAGGTGAGAAGTGTATGTGTGTGTGTGTGTGTGTGCGTGCATGTGTGTGTGTGTTTCCCCCACACCCGATTCAGTTCAACATCTAGAATCTATTTTACATGTTATGAGTGGTTGTAATGCATACAAAGGCCTGTGTACTGCTAGATGATTGTATTATTGATTTGGTTGCTACAGCTGTAAGAAAGGTGCTACCAACACACATACAGTATATGTCTGTATAAATGTTCACATGTGATGTTGGAGTGATTTACAGTCATTAGTCCTGTATTTAGCTATTTCTCCCCATATCCCCACTGTTGTCAGTGAAGCACACAGAGAAGTGTGTATCCTTGCATCCTTGAGATAGTTTGCCAAATTGACCTTCACATGGAACAAGCCTCCTCAGACAAACTGGCCCAGTATCAGCCCTTAGCAACACATATCAGAGGTCATGGCTGTGTTTGTCATATTTGGCAGCCTTGGATGTTTTTTTTTCTAACATTCAGGCTCAACATTCAGGCTTACAGGCTCAACAACCAGCAAAATGTTGTCCAGTCTCTGCAGGAATGGGTAGCTGGGCTCTGTGATGCATTTTGTATCATTCAATGTCCTGAAGCCATGTTCAACCTCTGTAATATTTCCATCTCATTTCAAGTAGAATTAAGTGAATTCAAGTAAAACACTTAAAATATGTGCTTTTGTGTGCACACATACATGTGTGTAAACTAGAAAGAGTGCATGGTTGTTGTGCTTCGGCATTCTTGCACATTTGTGTGTGTGTGTGTGTGTGTGTGTGTGTGTGTGTGTGTGTGATAGCCTGAGTCACAACCCCATGCCGTTAGGATTGGGATGAGAAGTTCTGGGACTTACGCCAAGACAACGTCAGAGGCGTGTGCGTGTGTATGTGTGTGTGTGTGTGTGTGTGTGTGTGTGTGTGTGTGTGTGTGTGTGTGTGGAGTCACAGATGTCCAGTAACTGTCTATGGAACCATCAATTGATTAAATAGAGCGTACCGTACATTCAAGCTGTACATCTCATTATGCAGTGATTACAATAGAAGCTCAACCACACTGCTTTGAGTGAATTTACAAAGGAGCTATTTAGTCTTTGTTGTTGAATTATCTCTTACTGATTCTTTCATTTCAACTGTCTTTGTGAACAAGATTCATATGTAGATGGATACAGGATATGGGACCAATACTGGGCTAAAATAGGGGTTTAGCATAAGAGAAATTAGTACAAAAACCAATATTAAAATCCCATACCATAGCCATGTGGACCATGTCAGAGATCAACACAGCTTCATGCCCTTTGACACACAGATGGGTGTTAGAGCTCTCTAATGGAGGAAAATCCATTATATCTCAATCATTTTTGCACTAATAATCCGACAGCTAATGATTTAATTGATTGGCAGTGAAAAAGCAGCGCTGGTCCTTCAAGTACATGTAAAACTCAGAGATGTCACATCCTCTCAGCCCTTGTATCAGATCCAGAGTCATTCAATTAGACATAGAAAAAACATCTCAAACTGAAGTCAAATCAAATGATAAACAAAGCCAATGGAAGGACAGTATTTCAACTGCAATTAGCTTTTTTTCTACCACAATCTGTGTGGAGGCACTTTCCCACTTTAAATGGCACACAGCATAAGAAGGAGGCGGAGAGAAAAGATTGATGGAGGCAGGAAAGCGGGAGGCTGTTTTTCTGAGAAGTGGATTACAAGATTACATGTAGAGAGAGAGTCAAAAAGAAAAATAAGGAGGGAGGGAGCGAGGGAAGGAACCAGGGAGGGGGAGAATGATAGACTGGAGTGAGCGAGGAAGGATGAGGAGTGTTGTTTCAAATAGATAAGTAGAGGGAGACAGAGAGAAAGAGAGAGAGAGAGAGAGAGGAAGAGAAATGAATTGGAGGAGGGAGGTAGAGAAAAGAGTTGATTAAAGAGATGAGACAATAGACTCAACAGGAAACTACCTTGAAGTTGACCCAGAGAGACATGGTGTGTGTGTCTGTGTGTGTGTGTGTGTGTGTGTGTGTGTGTGAGAGAGAGAGAGAGAGAGAGAGAGAGAAACATCATACAAAGTCTATGGACACAAGGGCAACAGGGTTGCACAATACTTCGATACTATCAACATGCAACATGCTTTAAACAAAAAGCACTTCTATTTCCACAAAAAAGCATCAATGTATGTTTTCTTTTCCCCTAAAAACCCTATCCTCATAACTTACAACAGTTTGAAAATACATACAATGATATATATATACTATGAATTTAACTTATCATGATTCATGTCGGGCTAAAAAGGTGTGTAAATCTGCAAATAAAGAACTGTGGGTTTGCCCTCCACTACACCGCTGCTTACAATGCCTCTGATATCAAATATCCTGAAGTGTCACACACAGTATGAAGAAGTGTTGATTTTTCAGGGGCAATTATTTGGTGTTGACAGGTGTTGGTTGGAGAGTTGTTTGTCCACTCACAGAGCAGATATGGCTCTGGACTGGCTGTTAAAAACCATCTAAAAGTGTTGCACAATATACAGTCCATACAAGACAGCAGCTTGTTTAGGTAGTGGTAATATACAGAAAATATGCTTCAAAATGTCCACATTTTGAGTATAAAGACAATATGAACTAGTAAAGGAGCTGGTTTTCTTGCCATACCATTAGTCTGTCTCCATACTTAGGACAGATCCAACCTGAGACTGACAATCAACGTGTTACGGTGATATTACTTGGTATGGTATTGTTACAACACTATTAGAGAGAAAGTAGGTAGAAAGGAAGAGGAGACAGGAAACGACAGAGGGTGGGGTGAGAGTAGAGCTTGAAGTGAAGGGAAGAAAGGTCTGCCACACACACACACACACACACACACTCAGACTTGTCCTCAGTAATTATTACAAAATTGCTCGGTGTCAGACAGCATCAAGGCTTTTAGTTGTTTTGGTGGGAGTGACATTTTATTTCCAGCAGGTACTTTGAGCATTAAAGTCAGTGAGGCTTTTAACACAGGAGAGCATGATTACACTCAATTATAATCACCGACGCAGTGACATTTAAATATGAATAGGTTAGACGATACAATATAGAATAGAATAGAATAGAATAGAATAGAATAGAGCTATTTGATTCACCCCATGGCAGATTGTGAATGACGCTGATCAGGATGAATGAGGTTTATTGAGGCCAATGAAACAGCTAATCCATTTGTGTTAAGCTGATCTTATTGTTACTAGCCTGACAGCCTCTCTCTCTCTCTCTCTCTCTCTGTCCATCTCACGTGGGGGGTGGAGGTGGGGGGCAGAGGCCAAGCTGATTTGGGTGACATGATCTGGGCATCAGAGAGGATCAGCTCCCTTGGGTGGAGGTGACTCAGGCCTGGAGCTCATCCAGGGAGACAGGAGGCCCGCCATGCTGTAGACACGCACACACGGGCGTACACACATGCGCGTGTGTACCGAAAACGCCTACGTCATGGTTTCATGGTTACCAAGGAGGGACAATAGTGGTGTTTTTCCATAGCAGCTGTGTACTGAATATGTGTGCATGTGTGTGTGTGTGTGTGTGTGTTTGAGAAAGAGATGAGAGAGTAAGAGAGAGAACAGAGAGAGAAGTGCACATGTGCTCCAAAATACATCATCTCTTGTATGTGTATGTGTGTGTGTGTGTGTGTGTGTGTGTGTGTGTGACATGCATTTGGGCACGTGTGTGTTTTGTGCATATTTGCATGCTTGCATGTGTGTGTACATATGAGAATGAGTGCTCTTTGGTCGCAGTTTGCATGCTTGTGTGTGCGTGTGTGTGTGCGTGTGTGTGTGTGTGTGTGTGAGTTAGCATGGGTGGTCTCTGCTGGCAGCAGTGGGGGTCTCGTGTGTCTCCAGCAGTGGGGGTCTCTAGTTTCCTATCAGAATCATTGATACTCCAACTATTCCCAGAATCCACTCTGCCTTTCTGTCTTAGAGGTCGAAACATGGTCGGTTTTTAGCTATAATGAAATACCAAAACAGAGGCATTTTAGAGGATGTAATGGGTTTTGGCAAGTATTTGGCAAAGAGTATCAAGTAACATTTGTTTTTCCAAAGTGTTTTGCAATGAAATCCTTCACATTGATTTTTTACAAAGTCTGAGAAAAAACATCAGTATCAAATATCAGTGTGTAATACAGGTAAAGGCAATTCATCAAGCAATTCGAGGTTTGCCTCTTTTTACTGTAATTGACAGTGGACATTAGACGATGTTGCATGATGCTGAGACCAAGCCAGAGCATTGATAATGTATTGCAAAGTATAACAATAAATGGACATAAATGAAGTTGAACTGGAGTTGTCTGCATGTGCAAGTCTTTATCTCTGGGTGTTTGTCTCCCCCTACAGGTGGACTGCAACAACTACATCCGCCTGCTGGAGTTTCTGGGGAACGGGCGCCTCTACGTGTGCGGCACCTACGCCTTCGACCCCCACTGTGCCTTTCTGGTGAGTGTGTGTTCGAGTGTGTGAGTGTGTGTCCTTTCATCTATCTCTCAGTCTTTGTCTGTGTGTGTATGTGTGTTTGTGTTGAGCGAGATTTTTTTGGCGGCAGATCTATGCCTGAGGAACTAATGCTTATGACCTGACACCCACCCACCCACACACACCACACACACACACACACACACACACACACACACACACACACACACACACACACACACACAGCTGCAACATGCTGTGGTTTCAGCACAGCATGCTTTGTGGTGTGCATGCACATGTGTGTGACGAGCTGCAAATGAATCTTTCTGACAAGCTCCCACACTCGTTCACACCCAAGCCCTTCACCAAACTGACAGGCAGAATGGCACACACACACACACACTAACACACACACACACACACACACACACACACACACACACACACACACACACACACACACTGTTATGCTCCCATTGCAGTGAATTTATTTGCACCAAAAGTTATGTTTTGAGCATGGGCTGCTCTTTCTCACACACACACACACACACACACACACACACACACACACACACACACACACACACACACACACACGCACACATGCTCACACACACTTGCCCTCAGTAATGATTATAAAAGTGTTCAGTGCCAATCAAAAAATAAAAGCTTTGTGTTATTTTGGTGGGAGTGGCGCTTTATTTCCAGCAGGTGGAAATGCTGAAGCTTTTAACACAGGAGAGCATGATTACACTCAATTATAATCACCAACACAGTGACATTTAAATATGAATAGGTTACATAATGCCACAATAGAATAGAATAGAATTATAGTTATACCTGTGGTTTATGAAAGAGTTAAGCCTGCCTAATTGTAGGATAACCTGTAGAGATCAGGTTGAAAGGAAGCAAAGATTTTTCAAACTTACATGGACAACAAACCATTACTTTAGGGCAATTAGAGGAGGATAAGACACAAGATGGCTGCTGTAAATGATAATCAATAATTGTTTGTCAGTTCAGCGTTCTCCATGTCCGTCTAACGTGCCCCCCTCTCTTTTCCTGTCGTCCTGCAGGAGCTCTCCTCCTTCACCCTGGAGACAACGGACGACGGGGCGGTGAAGATGGAGACGGGGAAGGGCAAGTGTCCCTTTGAGCCCAGTCAGCACTACACAGCTGTGATGGCAGGTAAGTCAGTGCAATCTAATGTGTGATAAATAATCTTTCTATTTCATCTTAAATATAAAGTATTGATCACATTTATTATAAGCTATCTTTAGGTTCTTATTGCATTTCACCATGTGCAGTATTTAAATAAAACTCACTTTTGTCTGCCTTCGTCTACCTCTACTCTTTCTTTCTTTCTTTCTCTCTTTCTCTCTTTCTTTCTTTCTTTCTTCCTGTGTGTGTCTAGGTGGTATCCTGTACACTGCAGCCACCAGTAACTTCCTGGGAACGCTGTTCGACATCTCCCGGGCAACGGGCCCCGAGCAGGAGCGCATCCGCACCGAGCGATCCATCAACTGGCTGAGCGGTGAGACACATGCACACACACACACACACACACACACACACACATACACTTAAACCCTCGCATGCACGTTAACACATTTTCGCTTTCTCTGCCATCGTCATACTTTCTCACAAGAGTGTTAAGTGAAGTTAAGTGATGCTAATGCGTATGTATTTATGTGTGTGTGTGTGTGTGTGTGTGTGTGTGTGCTTCACAGACCCAGAGTTTGTGAGCTCGGCCTTCATAGAGCAGTCTGCAGACAGCAACCCCACAGGAGACGATGACAAGATCTACTTCTTCTTCACTGAGGTGGCCAAGGAGTACGACCTCTACACCAAAGTCAAAGTCCCCAGGGTGGCACGGGTCTGCAAGGTAACACAAACATCTGCGTGTGTGTGTGTGTGTGTGCGTATCTGTGTGTGTGTGTGTGTGTGTGTGTGTGTGTGGGTGGCGGTGGAGGGGGGTTATGTATGTGTGTATGCTAGGAGGAATCTCTCCAGCTGCCCAGGACTATCTTTATCTCCTTCCTCCCTTAGTCTTTCCCTCTCCTTCCTGAAATTAATGTGAACCAAAGATACTTTCTCTTGCAAAAGTATTTATTGGACTATATCAACTATTATTAATTAATTAAATGCACGCAAAGGCCGAAAACATGTTGGTGATAATATAGTGCAAGACTTTTGCAAGAGAGAATTGTGTGATCCTCAACACTTACGTTTTATGGACCAATGACCATTACTAGGGTGTACATTCTCAATCTTCTAAATTTTAAACTGAATATACTTTATATGCTTTTTTTTTTGTTTGTTTACTTATGGGAGAAGTGATTAATGAAAATTGAAAGACAAATTACCAGTTCCTTACTTGTTCACGTGGATTCATCAAATGTAAAGCATATTTTACTCTGCAAATTTCCAATACTTGGCAAATGTTGCTGGCTTGGTTATTTTTCACAAGGATGTGTGGGGGATTAATTGTGTTTGTATTAGTGAAAACTGCACAGAAACTCTTTGATTTTACACGTCTTGTGATGAAATTCTCGTGAATTGCTGGACGGACTCATTTCTTCTTCTCCCCCTGTCCACTCAGTCTGACGTGGGAGGGATGAAGACCCTGCAGCGGCGGTGGACCACCTTCCTCAAGGCCCAGCTGGTGTGTGAGGACAAAGCCAGCGGCCAGCGCTACAACATCCTGACCGACGTTTTCACCACGCAACACACGCTGGGCGACCCCAGCAGCACACACTTCTACGGACTGTTCACCTCCCAGTGGTAAGCAGAGGAGGAGGGAGGGACGGATCAGCGTGTCAGATATAACATGAGAGGCGAGGGATTGAGAGAGGGAGTTAGAAATGTGTTCATGTCTCAGTGTACTCTTGAGGATCCAAGTTCAACACACTCATACAGACTGAGGATAGGGGAGAGATGGAGAAAAAGAGGGAGGGATGGAGGTGACAGAGTTTCTGGAGCTGTTCCAGCAGGAAAACAACATTATGAAGCATATGAGATTACCCAGCTTATTTTCCTGAGATATCTAGACATGTTTTCAGTTTCAGAGCTGCTCCTACAACAATGAAATTGGCCTCATTTGGAGGTGAAAACTCAACAAACATTGTATGACTTGACAAAGTCAGTCTCTAGTTCATCGTCAATGGAGATGCCCTCTTGATAACATCTGGTCTCATATTCAGGTCTTGGTTTTCTTGCCATTCAGGGTCATATAGTATCTTCAATGAATCATCCAGGAATATAGGAATAACATGCAGACTTTTGTTTCATGCAGACTTTTGTTGATTTTTCCCTCTAAATGTAGCACAATGGTAAAGCTCACACTGCTTCTTTCCCTCTGTGTCTGTTTGTTTCTCAGGGAGAGTGAGCAGTTGTCGGCGGTGTGTGTTTTCAGTCTCTCCGACATCAGTAAAGTGATGGACGGTCCCTTTAAAGAGCTGAAGAAGACCTGTGAGAACTGGATCAACCCTGAACCTGTCCCCATACCAAGGCCTGGCCAGGTACTAAACTATACTACTAAACTGCTGTAGACTGTACTCTACCACTAAACTGCTGTATACTACCAGCATGACCTATACTACCACTACCGCTACTTTAAGTAATGCTTTTTATTACATTTTACTTCATAAATGGCAGTATCTGAATAGTGCATTGAAGGTGAAGGGTGACCTGCTGTTTATTAAAACCTTTTTCTTCTCTAATCTTTCTTCCTCCTTCCTTCCGCTCTTTCTCCAGTGCCTGAACAGCGCGCTGAAGGCCGAGGGGTTCGAGTCGTCCCTGAAACTTCCCGACAAGGTGCTGACGTTCATGAGGGACCACCCTCTGATGGAGAACAGTGTCACTGCAGCGCCCCTGTTGGTCCGGAGGGGGATCACGTACACCAAGCTGGCGGTGACGCTCACAGGGAGCGGAGAGGAGCTCAGAGGAGCAGTGCTGCACCTTGGAACAGGTGAGAAGAGACGGAGAGGAGGAGGATGGGACGGAGAGGTGGCTGGAAAGAAAGGAGAGGACAAAGAGGGTGTGCAGGAAAGAATATATAGAGAGAGATAAACTCAATCTGGCTGTCATACTAACAGCTAATGCAGAGGAGAGGAGAAAAGCTGCCACTGCCACAGGTTTGATCCTCAGAAGAACCAATGTGTTCATTCCTATCAAAGTGGCCTTGAGCAAGACACTGAATCCATACCAACTGTGTCTCTAATGTGTCTCTAAATCCCAATTTAAACCACCAGCTGTTAAAAAAGTACCACATTATTTCATTATGAAGATGTCAGTGCGAACTGGATTACTATAATCAGATGACCTCTGAGTTCCATGATAAACAGTAGATAATTTGCTTTGAGTTTTTTTACTTTCATGTAAAAATTATGGACATGGATGATACTGGATATACTGGATAGTGGATGCCATTGGCAATAATTACAAGACCTCCCTTCAGTTATGTAAATTCATAATTACATTGTGTGTAATATGTAATAAGGTCATTTACACCTCTAAATTCTTTAAAAAAATGTTATAAACCTTAAATAGAATAGCTTTTAATCGAGTGTTTGTGTTGTGTGTGTGTGTGTGTGTGTGTGTGTGTGTGTTTGTTGCAGCCCGCGGGGAGCTCCACCGGGTGGCAGTAGTGGGCCAGAACACCACCTTACTGCAGGAGATCCCTCTGTTCACCGCCCAGGAACCTGTTAACAATATACTCCTGCACAAGGTAGAGCACGTGCACACCCACACACACACATTAGCTTTCAAAATCCGTAATATCCCAAAACATCAATTCACTTTTCTTACTCATTCTGTCTTTTCTCTCCCTGTTTGGCTCCTCCCCTCCCTGTCCGCTCCAGGGCCAGGCTCTGGTGGGCACCCCCCTGTCTCTGGCGCGGGTCCAGGCTGAAGGCTGCGCTCTGTATCCCAGCTGTGAGGTGTGTGCCAGAGCCAGAGGGCTGGGCTGTGTGTGGAGCGCCAAGGAAGAAGCCTGCAGGCCCACCTTAGCTGAGTGAGTACAACAGGCATATTACTGAGAACTGGAAGACACCTGAGCGTGAAAATCAAAGGCAAACAGCGATATTTCATAGGGATTTAGTGGAAACCGAGTCAAAACAAGTGACGTGTGAAACCCTCTAACCGAGAATCCAACCCCCACCCGAACAGCCACATCATCACTCACACACACACATACTGTCCTGTATATTTACATACATACATTTGTCAAGGGAGGCACCAAGGAAAGATCTGTGTGTACTAGAACATGCTGATACAAAGATATGGCTTTGTCTCTGTCTCTGTCCAGGCCAGGCCCGGGTGACATAGTGGAGGACGCCTTGAGGAGGTGTGAAAGCGGAGAGGGTAAGTTCCTCCCAGTTTGTATCCTTCTTTTTTCACTCTTAGTTTCAGGCCAGTGTAATATGATGTCTGTCTCTATTTGTCTGTCCTTTGTCTCCCCTCTCATTGTCCTGCTCTCCTCCCTCCAGGGCGTTGCTCCCCCTCCATCAGGGAGCTTCGAGTGTCCGTGGGTCTGCGTCTCCTGCTGCCATGCGTCCAGGTGTCGCCCAGGCCCTGTAGCTGGGAGCACCCTCCTCACAGACACACCAGGCAGCACCACTCCGACCTGGAGGTGACTGTCACCCACGACAACCTGGGAACCTACATCTGCACATGCCAGGTACCGAGGCTGGACAAACAGCAAAAATCAGATGCAGTGGATTTTTCAAAATGTTCGTTTTTTGTCCACATTGCAGCCGCTCCCAGTTGACTTTAATGTAAAAAAGGTGCTGGCAGATTGTAAAAAGCGGAACAGTGAACATGGCCTTCATCAAGTCAAGTTTATATAGAAGCTAACAAACAAAAGCTTACAAAGCTTAACAAACAGATTAGTCACAAATGCTTTACAGCGCAACATGATTACAGATAAAAACAACTGTCTCCCTTCCTCTTCTCTCCCCTCTCCTCTCTCTACTCCAGGAGGCGGGGCCAGGCATCAGAGACCCCTCCCCCTGCCGCAGAGCAGCCTATCAGCTGACACTAGAGGACCCCAGTGCAGGAGGAGCGGTGGCAACGGGTGGAGGTCGCCACGTGCTGGCCATCTACATCCTCTGCTTCACCCTGGGCGTCCTGATTGGTATTTTCCTCCTCTACTTCATGATCCGTCGGCGTGGTATCGGCCGTCAGGGCCACCACCTGCCGGATCATTCGCTGTCGTCAGAGAAGGGGCGGGACTTGCTGGGTTCCTCGGCCACGCCCCAGTCCCCTAGCAGCGCCAGTCTGCTGTCTGAGGGATTCCCGTTGACAGAAAAACGCAACGGGACGACGACGACAACCACGACCACGACGCTCCTCAGTAACCAGGGTAATGGCGGTCACCTGATCCACAGCAGCAACAGTAACTCCAGCAACGGCCACGGGAACGCCGTCTATGCCAACTCCAACTGCAACACGAGCAGCGGAGGGCTGAAGTTCTCCGCGGAAATTTTGGCAGCAGACCTGCTGGACGGAAGGACGGGGGAGAGGGACAGGGGGAGGTCCGAGGGAGGAGAGAGGGAGCTGGGAGAAGGAGATGAGGAGGACGAAGGGCTGGGGGACGGGCTAGGGGACGGGATGAAAGGACTCGAGGAGGAGCTAGCCACCTTTCCCATGTTTAAGTCATCGGCGCCACTGGCTAAGTGTGAGGAGAGTTCGATATGAACCAAAACGATGTCATTCACAGTATGAAAACGTGGGATAAATAAACCATTGGTCCCGCCGTTTTGCATCTCCCAAATAAATTAAACTGAATGCTTACTAGGAGGGATGCCAAACAGCTGCCTCAAAATGCCTTTGGATGGGAGCTGTGGAATGAAGAGAGAGACTATTAAGAGAAATATAAGAAATATATGAGAGGTTTATGCCTAAGCATGCGAGAGAAAGACGGGCGGAAGCTCGCATAAGTCGCTGAGACTGGAATGAATATGGAGAGGAACTACGAGAGACCCAAGAGAATTATGACACAGAAAACATTTTACTTATTGCAAGTCACTCGGGATGAGAGCGCCTGCTAAACGAGTCAAACGTAAATGTAAAATGTCATGTAAATATAAACAGTCTGACCTGAACTTGACTGGAATATGGAACTGAGCGTGCCGTGGGGGAGATCTGAAGGAGAGCGCAAGTAAAATCTTACCTAGAATCAAAGATGAAATGCCTACACTTGTAGACATGGAAAAGCCATATTGTCTTTCTCCTAATCTATTATTGTTTGCCCTCTCATTCTCTTCTCCTCGTCGCACTGCAAACAAAAAGTGCACTTTGAATCTATGACCACTTCTCTCTATCTCTATCTCTCTCTCTCTCTTTCTCTCTCTGACACACCACTTAAACACACAACCCCAAGTCCCAGTCCTCCATGGATCCAAAGGTGCCAAGGGACCACTGAGCCATATGCTGCCCAGACAGACTGCACCAGTCCTGGGCCTGACACAGAGAGAGGTCACCCTCTGAGACTAAAGAACCCTAAATTCACCGCAGAGCTTTCAGATGGACTACAGCGTCCATGACCGGGCTGTCACTGCCCACGCTGCCACAGCGGTCAAGAGGATGATAGGCTTCTCGTCACCTATCGGATTAGAATCAATGTGGGAAGCCGTGGATGCACTGCATGCAAACAGTCCACAACTGCAAAGATCTGTTGGTGTTGATATTCATAGTCACTGGGAAAGAAAGCAAATGATTTTCTCACAGAACGGACCTTGCCAGACGCACAGCCACCGTCGCCTCGTTTTACGACCGAGGACTTCAAAATATAAAAAAAATGTCTTGTATTGTTTTTGTCATGTTGTTTTGTAATAAAGCCTGAAAATGTTACTGTAAACCTGGTATCACTGTTCCTATACTGGACTGAGGATGTCTGCTAGTTGGACCTGGGCAAAACCTGGATGTGAAAAATAGTTCAAGGGTTTGAAAATCATGGGGTGCGCTTGTTTTGACTCCCCAGACTATGGATCAATCCTGTAAGTAGATTCCGCACATCACTTGGAATATACGCTAAAACATAAAGCAAGTGGTGTCCCTTGTGTGTGTCTGTGTGTGTGTGTGTGTGTGTGTGTGTGGTTGGGGCGGGGGGTTGTCTGTGGGTGGTGTGAGTGTGTGCACTTTTCAAATTATGAAATATATTGATTATCCTTCTATAATCTACTGTTTTGTCCACGTCCACTTGTAGTTTCACCATTGATGTCAGTTTTGAAGCGTATCCCACTGCCACAGGAGCTATTCTATATTCATTGGGGTTTCTTAAACTAAGGTTCAGGATGCAAAAGGAGACACACAGGCATGTTTCTATGTGCCCAGATGTCAATAAGATTATCCTGTCTGAATGTGCAGAGGCCCCAGACTGAGGCTAAATTTGAAGAGTCCAAGCTAAAATACCTGAGGTTCATCATTCAATAGCTCCAGTCTGTGTTACTGAATTGTATTATTTTAAAAAGTTTTCTAACTTGTTTTAGTTTTTGTGATTAATCATGAGGAGTAGGGGTTCCTTTTTTTCAAATGGATATCTGATTTTGGAACGAAACTCTTCATTAACTCATTTTGTGTCCTGCACTGAAAATGTTTAAGAACCCACCACATCCAGTACAGCACCTGAAAGCAACTGGAAACAGCACTAACACTTGGTGTTCCATGTCTGAGTGACAAACACCTACAATCAGTGGTCTTTCCTTCACATTGTGGACTGTGTGTCTTATTTGAATGAGCAAGACTATAACATTTTACACGTTCCTATCTTTTTCGTCTAAGAATGAATGCTAAGAATGAAGTAATGCATCGGTAATCCAAAGCGTAGCAGCAGGGTACAGATGGATGGGAGACGGAGGGAAAGGGGGGGGGGGGGTGCTGTCTATACAAACAACAGTTAAGAATGAAATGAAATAGCTTTGCACCAACAACATCCGCTCATATTTATTAGTATTCAGGATGTGTCTTAATGAAGGAGGGTTGTATGTGATACAGACTGTTAACTTTCTATGATGTACGCATTATATTAAGTATGGATATGAAACTAGAGATTCATCGCTATTGTACGTGGCAACTGTTTCTGCACTGCTCTCTTTCAACTCCCTTTTAGAGAGTGATAAATTTTTTTTGTGACATTGCAGATGAGCATCACTCTCGGTAACATGAACATGAGTTAGAAATCAAACCAAATATTTCCTGGCAGCAAGGCGCTCCTGTAGGATTAATGCTGAAGCAACTCCAAATCCAAATTTTACACATAGGGGTGTCCCTTCTCTCCTTGCTGTTACAAGGGGGAGACAAAGAAGGAATCATTTTCTCGAAGCATTAAGCCTTGTCTTCTTTCTCTTCCTTTTGTTCATTCTGCTGTGATTGGATCAAAGATGTTTGGTTTGCTTGAAATCTTCTTTCCCTCTTGAGTGAAATATCCAAATTGTAAACAATGGTACGCAGATGGGATTACCTTCTTCAGGCCCTCCCTAGCTCTCTCACTCTTTTTCCCAATATCTCATCAATTTGACGTGTTGCCACCACAGTGACTATAAGTATCCAACATTGTACAGTGCAGATATGTTTGAATTTGAAGGTTTTTATTTTTATAATTTATAAATCCTGATGATTTACTTTGCTATGTAAACCTATCCTGGAGCTTTTTGCGTCTTGTGTGTGAGTGTGCGTGGGTGTGTGAGTGTGTGTCTGTGTGTGTGTACAAGGATGCTTTCTGTAAATAATAAAAGCTACCTACCTCCTACAAAGTGTTTCTATGTTGTGTTACTCACAGCTGATTTACAGAATATAGATGCACTCTACAGAGGGATAGAAAACATTCTGTCAGTTGCATATGGATGAGCAGAAAGCTTTCAAATGTCAAGTAGGAGAAGGGCAGGAGACAATATCTTTATTGAATTCATTAATTCAATTTATTTAAACTATCAACGGCATCCATTTATTTCTCAGATGAGAAAATCTATCATTTGTTTCAGAAGGAAAGACAAGCTACAGTGTTCCCACTCATCACATTCCACACAATGTGGAAAATGAAAGTTAGGTTCAGACTATAACTTTTTGAACAAATAAAAAGTAGGCATTGTTAAACAAATATACATTATTAAATAAATGACAAAATCTAGTGAGTAAACAGGCAGTGGCAGTCGAAGTGTCTGAGTAACGTGTCTGAAAACTGTTCAGTACACACAATCAGCATGCTGAGTGAGAAAAATATCAGCATGCTACATAAAAAAATCTGAACATTAAGGCTTGAGGTTTCTCATCCATTTGATGCTTAATAAATGATCATGTTCACAAGCATTTTCTCATACATTCATCCCCCCAGTGGTGATGGGAAATGGGTTTAAAATTACATATCTCACTACGTAAGGCATTATTTTCATTGGATTCCCAGTCTAGATGTGTGCGACGTAGTGTAAAAAAGAGTTGAGCAGAAAAACAAAAAAAGCACACAAATGTATGAATACAAATGTCACATAATTACATAATTAGAAATTATAATTAGACACAATCACATAATTAGTTAAAATTCTTGTCATTCCCGATTGAAACTAAGCCAGTCATTATTTGACTTTGCCTCATCATTTCCAGTCAGACACCTTAATGTTTGCTCTTAGCTCAGTGGTAAATATCTTGGGGTGGGGAGACTGGAGTTGTCCAAATCGTGACTTCATGTCACTCATTAAGCAATGCGTCTGGTTTCGTATAGCCAAAGAGCTTGAAGTCCACCTCGTAGAGCTTGTACAGCTTCCTCCTGGCCTCTAGGGGCACTGTTCTGAACCAGTCCCACACCCAACCAGGGGATGTCATGTTGTCGTAGGAAGGAGGGAACTTTATGTCGTCCTGCAGCTTCAAGATCCTGAGCAGCTGTTCAGCATCCGCCTGCAGAGTCTCCTGATGGCCCACGAAATCATACCTGAGGATCAAAGGTCAGTGAGAAAAACACAATTCTTCATTCCATAATATTTATATACCAGGCACCACATGTATGACTTTGTGTGGGTTATGTTTTGTCCAATGCCTTTATTGTGCAGAAAAAACATGGGCCCAGTCTCACAGCTTATTATGACAATCACTAGAACAAGTGACACAAAATGGCTATCAAATATCTCAATAATAGACAAAGATGCCAAATGATGGTCTGAGGTGGTAACTCATAGCAAGACCATTGTCCTACCATTGTCCTGTAAGTGAATTTAAAAGTGCTACATGTAGCATTTAAACATCAATTGGTCATTGTCAAATTAACTGTGATATTTACAAATGAGGCTGACGATTGGTAGCTTCTATGTCACACCAGTGGTATCAATAAGACCGCATTTCCCATAAACCCTGTTGCTTCCCATCGCAAAGAGGATGTTAATGGGAAAATAGCGGCTTTCTTCCTGCTTTGTGCCATAAAGGAATCCAACAGATTTTCCATTAAATCAGACTTGGTGGTGCACGATGTACAATGCAGTGTAGAGGCCGGTAGAGGCTGCCAGTCTTCTCAGCAATGTATTGTTTGTTCACGGAAATAATACTTTTGTCTCATATTCAATTGGTAATGATTTATTGATGAATTTATTGTTTATTGACCCCAGCCCAGACAAAAACAGCCTTACTGTATCAGGCAGGGGTGGCACAGCCGGTGCATCTGCCTCCAGTGGGGTTCAAAGGGCACGTTCTTCTCCGTCTGCGGGTCCAGCAGGTACTGGATAAAGCTGTAGAAGGACGGGTGGAGGCCTGACGCAAACGCCTCGTCCACAGACTTCGGCGGTTCGGGCTGGCCGCCATAAAGACGCAGCATGTCACGGGCAAAGTTTAGGTAGTAGTACTCATTGTACCGCTGGAACTTGTCCCGGTAGGCGGAGATGAGACGGACAAATGGGTCCCGCACAAACAGGAACTTGGTGTAGTGCTTCAGCCTTACCTGAGGTCAGAAAACAGATCCGACGTCATCGGACTGAACCGTGTGCTTCAGATTAACTTTAGTGTAGTTCAGTAGGCAGTGTAATACTACATGTGGCACCAACACTGTTCTGATTAACTCAACTCCCAATGGGACTGCGCTTTCTAAAGATAGATGTTCTTAGGTTAAGGTGCTTTGAGTAAAAGTATCCACCAATTTGCCGATGATGCCGGTGTGTATGTGGCGGTGTATTGATAGCTGGAGGGGTTGCATACTGACAAGAAGGTGCTTATATTGAGAGTATTAGGCTGATAGGTACAGGTAGGCCTACTCTGACTCTAGGTCTAACGGCCCAGAACAAGAGGTGAGTATACTCTTTATACCTATGTGTACCATAAAGGAAACTTCTGATGTCATGTTATGAACGGACCTTCATTTCTATTCGAGGGAAGCTGTTAAGGAGAGTTAGCTGGTAGGGCATGTGGACCAAGTCACCAGATATGGACATGGGGTCTTGATATGGCTCGCTCTGGTTCAGGACAAACATAACCCTCTTCCAGTTGGTACATGCCACCTGTAGATAAAAAAAAAATTCCACATAAATAAATGTCCGTTTTGCTGCTCTTTATCACCGATTGATAAAACACAACAGTGATTCGACCTATATCCAGTTCATGAAAGCTTTTACATTTGCTGTTCTAAACACCCGATGCCTGGTAGGTCTTTCCTGGGAAAAATCCTCTGCCGCACAGGAAGTGATGCATTTTATGCTTCCCGTTTGTAATAAACAGAAGAAGAACCGGGTAGTTAGCATGAGCAGTGATAGCCACCATGGCTGAACAGACAAAAAAAAGCACCACCTATACCGAAACTCAGACTTCAGCAGAAAATCCAAGCAAAATGACACCATGCCAACAGATTGTACACTGTATGTGTGTTGTGTGTATTCACGCCTACATCACCTTGGGAATGTAACAGTAGATGACGCCATGTTTCTCATCCACTATGAGGTTCTCCAGCTCTTTGTCAGTCATGTCCTCTAAAATATGCTTCTTCTCTCCGTTGCCACCACACATCTCCCTTAGCAAGTGCTTTCTCTGTTCCTGCTGCTGCTGCTGATGCAGGTCCCCTGTAATAATAATAATAATAATAATAACTCAGAAGATCTATGATACTTTGCCGTAACAAAATGAATTCATTCTGTTTTAGGGTGGCTTTTCCCTTGAAGGGATTGGCAGTTAAGGGTGAAACCCAAAGGCCAAACACTTTTCCCTATTAAGGTAGAGATCTGAATTGTGTTACGTCAAATGTAATCCATGGTAATCCAAAAGTAATCAGAGGCGAGGTCACAGCTCCTACAGTAGTTAATCTACTAAAATAATCGTAATTTCTTTTCCCAGGCAGTGTAGCAAAAAACAAACAAAACATTATTCAAACCACATCCGGTCTCAAACAGGAGCAGGATACACAACAGAAACAGTAAAAAATGATAACACACACACACACACACACACACACACACACACACACACACACACACAAAGCACATATACATTTTACCTCTCTTTCTTTGTAACATGTCCCAGTGGTAAATGGACAGCATGATGAGAAACATGGATCCCAGGAGCCCAAGGATCGGTAATCTGTTGGATGCTCCCATGGCAACTGGAGTTTCAAAAGGAGTCAGCCTTTGCTAATGAACCAGGAATTACAGAAGTACATTGAATGTACAAAATATTAGGGACACTGAAGCTTTGAGACAATTGAGATTTGGATTGTGCAAAAGGTAAAAAAAAAGATGTCCCTCATATTTTGTTCTGGAGGAGCTCCACAAGATATCTAAAGAAAACACATTAAACTCAATCAGCTCAAACCCAAGACTACCTCAAACTGAAGGAGAACTGTTAAGAAGTAATTTTCATGTACCAGTTAAACTACTAATCTCTGTCTTTTGCTCTTTTTTCTTGTGGCTGTGGGAGAAATGCCTGTGCTACCTCCCCCTGCTCTTCTGACTGTGCTGGCTGACTACGGCTATCACAGAAAATTGCTAAACTGGAAGGTAGGATTTCCATACTTTATCAAATAAACCAGGATGAGCAGCTTATTGAGACATCAACCTAGATTCCTGACTCGGACGTTGCTCTCCCCTGGCATCCCCAAAGCAAAGCACCGAGATACCGCTCAGGGGCGGTTTTACCATTAGGTAAAGGTAGGCGACTGCCTTGGGCCCCAGCAGCTAGAGGGCCCCCAAAAAAGACAAGAATAGAACTAATGTAAACTTATTTTTAATCAATATAAAAGAAAAAAACACCCCTCTTTTTGTTACAATAAATTATTTCAATCTTGAGCCATGGTCACCCACCCTAATCAGTCAGGCTATAGTGGGCTATTCCACTTCTAGTGCGATTAGTACTACTATTTTGTCACTATTTCGCTACTTTCGCTCATTTTCCTTGCCACTGCATCAGTAGCTGAGAGAGAAGTAACACCCAAAACAAAAAAGGCAAGCTACACAAATGTTGTAGAAAAACAACAAAAAGTGCCCTTGCATGCATAGTTTTCTCAGCCCCAACTTGATGGTAATATGTAGAAAGGATGGATTAAAAAGGGAGATGGTTGGGATTCAGGGGGCCCCATGCTTGCCTTTGCCTAGGGCCCCCAAATCACTAAGTCCGCCCCTGATACCGCTATCCAACGCCAAGTCAGCTGTGGATCCCTGGGACAAGCTTGGAGCTCGGCCCAAAACTGAAACGTGAATCCATGAGTCTATCCAGGCCCGTGCACAGACTTCTAAAGGGGCAGGTGCTCAGATGACAGAATGTGGGTCTTTCTCAAGGCAGCAGGCACCAACTGTAAGCCATTTTTTTTACTTTTCAGTAAAAAAAGGGCTGGGTTCAGTCAACTAGGGCTGGGTACCAAAGGTTGGTACTTTTTTGGCACTGACCAAATCAGGTTGGTGCCCAAGTTATACAAATTGTGTAATAATTTGCTATGCGAATAGGACTAGCAGATTCTAATTTTACATATATAGCTACTCTATATATTGATATTGATTGATAGTTGTAATTACAAGTATTTCTGGTTAATACCCTATTTTCCTTTTGATGTTAGAAAGCGGAGGTGGGATGTAACAAAGTAAAAATACTTCATTACTGTACTTAAGTAAGATTTTCAAGTATCTGTACTTTACTCAAGTTTTTCTTTCACTGAAGACTTTTTACTTTTACTCACTACATTTCAAAAGAAAAATCTGTACTTTCTACTCACTACATTTTCAAAACAGACTCATTACTCTCGGGAAATCATCAACTGATTTTCAAAAAAAAAGTTATTTTCAGTATCAGACGGCTTCCATCCCAGAAGCAGCTGATCAAGAGCCAAACGTGATTGGCTGCTTGTTCAGCAAAGCGACACCAAAAATTAGGGAAAGGGACAGAGAGAGAAGCACACAAAGAAGAGAGAAGCAACAAGAGAGAGAATTAATGTTCGTGAATTCAGCTGCTAGGGTTACTGTTAGTGATTTGAGCTGCAGACTTTTTCTCATCTGGGATTCAGAGGAACGCTCAACAGAGAACCAGTTTAGAACATTAGAAATGACTTTTTTAGAGAACGACTTTTACTTTTATACTTTAAGTAAATTTAAGTCCACATAGCTTACTTTTATACTTTGACTCGAGTAAAGGATTTGAAATGGTACTTCAACTTCTACCAGAGTATATTTTTAAATGAGTATTTGCACTTTTACTTGAGTAGGGAATTTGTGTACTTCTACCACCTCTGGTAGAAAGTAATTAGGATAACAAGTCACCGATTTATTTAAGATTTTTCTTCATCGGTTGTAGGTAATTAAATCACATTAAGCCACATTAAGCTCAATCATTTCCATTCATTTTCATTTTCCATAGTTTTTTTTGACCAGGTTTACCACTAAATATTCACCACAGTATCTCCTTGTATCCCCCTGATGCCTGAATTATAGAAGATTTTTTCTATTTTGATTTTAGGTCATTTAGCCACATTAAGCCCTTGTTTTTCCCTAAATTCATACTTTGATTGTTTTCATATGGATGTGTTAAAAATGGCTGCCACTCTTCTGCCTCTTCCCTGTGAGCTGTGAAACGTTAGCCCCGTTGGGGGCTCACCGCACAGGGAAGAGGCGTAGAAGAAGAGTGGCTGCCATTTTTAACACATCCATATGAAAACAACTAGGACAAGCCACACAAAGGAGAGATTTTATACTTTATTGCAAATACTTTCACTACTAAATTTGATTTACTCTAGCAATACTAAACTAGCAATCTAGTTTTCATTTTTTGTCTATGTAGTTTAGTCAGAGGTGGAAAGGGGAAGAGAAGAGGGGACTGCTGAGAGTTGAGGGCAGGGGGAGGGTGAATTCATAACATTAGTAGAGCGTTATTAACATTAATTTTTGCACAAAGTGATATAATTTGAGATTATCTGTCAATTTTAGACCAAGCTTATAAAGTTGTGAAATACACGGCCCTCATGTACAGAAATGGCCACAGAGAGGAAAGCTGCAGGTCCCCCATCATCTGATGTTGAAGACGTGAGACAAGCATAGTTTCAGTGAAAGGGACATTAACCACACTAACTTAAACTAGCCTGCTATTGAACATTATAGGAAGAATATTATAAGAATATTATTATAAGAAAGATTTATAATATGAGATAGATTTGAGTGCGGCCTAAATAAGCTTGACTTGACTACATAACACTGCTCTACAATGTCACAGAATACCATTTACAAAATTCACATATAGATCAATGCTGAAGTCATGTGCTAGGCTTTCTACAAAGCCCTCTTCAGATCAAACTAACAATAATAATAAAATAAATTAAATGATCACATCACTCACCTTACTGTGAAGTTCTGTGCTTGACTGCAGTCCTGTCAGAGCTGATCCACTCTCCTGAGAGACACTCACTGGTCAGGACCCCAGCCTACAGAAACATGTTCCTGACTGGATAGGTTTAGATCCCACCAAGACCTTGACTTTATGTTTCCTACAGTGTCATCACAAGCAGGATGACTTTGTGAGCAGAGTGGCCAACAGAGTTGAAGATGTACTGTACCCATGCAGAAGTGTGACAGCCCTAAAAAAGTATTTTGCATGTCAATATTGACTCTGCACCCTCCTCGCCCCTGGCTGCACACTTCAGCCACACCTTGCGTATTGTTTGACTGACAGTGACTTCAGTGTCATGCCAAGTGGTCTGTTCACTGAATTATGTCCGCATCAAAATGAGAAAACAGTGGTGAAAAAATGTCATGGGATTATATTTATGAACAGCTACTAGCTTAATTTAACCTTTGATGTACTTTGCATGTAAAAATGTTAAAATCAGAACATCAGAACCAGCATTGCACTGTATTGTTAGTAAAGTACAGTTTTTATTACATCCCTCTAAGTAGTCCAGCTCTTCACCACAGAGTATGGCCAACATGCAGAAGTTGCTCAACAAAGATGTCACTTGTGTTTGAGCTTCATCAAGAATGTTTAGTGTTGGTCCAATAGTGATACAGTGTACAGCTTCTACAAATTTGCTCTCCTGCTTCCTTAACAACTGTTGGCTTAAGGATGGTGCCCCTAAATGCCTTTGACTCAACAATGTTTCTTCCAAGAGCTGATCCAATCTGATGGTTATTGATTGTATGTTTAGAAAAATAGTGAAATTACACCACACAGCAATAAATAACAACTAGTTTTGCGTTAATCATTATTTATTCACACACAGAATAACGTCATCCCAAAAAAGTACAATCACCTGTTCATTTGATCTCAAACTGATATTGGTTTTATCATTATTTGATGGCATTTGATTGATAATTCATAATCCTTACATTAACACTTACTCAATGGGAAAGGAAGACTTAAAAGAAAGTGGGCAGAAAAACTTAAAAGCAAAGAAAAATGAAAATTGTCTTGGACATCTATAACCCCAGTACCAACCAAACAGACGATTCATTCTATTCTTCATACTATCATAAACAATCAGTTGTCAGTAATTTGAAAAACACCAGTCACACTGTTCAAAACTGCTTTCCTGAAATAAAGTGAAAAATGGCCACCTGCACCAGAAGGAATGCTTTCTTGAGGCTAAGCTCGTCCCAGTTGTCCTAAATGTCCTGGATGACAGGAGAGATTACCATGGGGGCTGAGTTTTTGCCTTCACATATGCCACAGGGATTAACGTAAGGGTGCAACTTCTTCTTGGGAAACCTCATACCAGTAAAGGAGTAGATATGGGTCTTGTTCCCGACATCGTAAAAACGGACCTCTCCCTCCTCGTGATCTACAAACACCCCCACCTTCTGGGCCTTCTTGGAGAGATTAATCCTGACTGGGGGTTGCTTGCATGCTATGAACTCCTCACCCCTTAGCATCAGGGCGCAGAATCCTTTGCTCAGACTGACATCACTGTTGCCTTTCCTGTCAACTGTTTCCAAGGCAACCCCAATGTCCCAGCCAGCCTTGCCCTCCACCTGCACCTTTGGGTGATACAGATAATGCTTTCAAAATAAACAAATAAACAATGTATTACTTGCAATTTTAAAATGAACATGTATAACACACAGAGTAAAAAGGGCGATATTATTGTGTTGCTGAAAAGCTAAGCACAAAGAGTTTTCCAGAGAGATATGTGCAAGCAGCTCCACCTAGCAGTAAACATCTACAGCAAGTTATTTTTTCATACTCCTGACAATTTCTTTTTTTTTGTGACATACCATTTAGGCAGGCTTGGGCAATAACAAAAACTGTGGTTGAAGCTGCACTAGGCAATATTTCGATGTAAAAATACAGCTGTCTTATCAGCCTAAATCACAGTGGGGCTGCAACAGAGAAGAGCATCCAATGCCCATGAATCAAGATGTTGTAGATTTGTTGTTTGCCCAAATTAAATTCTGGTGTCTGATGTGTACCCTTCTAACAGCAGTGAGCAGCGCTCCGTCCAGAGAAAGCTGGACTCACCAAGATTCGATTTTTTCCTGACTCGTCCCTTTGGTATCTTTGGTATAAAGCATCACAGACCAGCTGGGTTGGGAAACATGAGCGTGCTGTGTGCAGTTTACTGATGTCACCTTACAGGATTTCTGGGTATTGAAGTTCAAATATTTTAAAGTTATCTCTTTCTGCCATTTGCCACTAACAGTTGCGTATTGCAGCTTCAATTTTGGGAAAGGATTACTTTGCTTTAGTTGGGTTAGTTGGTACCAAGAACCACTCACTTAAGGTTAGACAACAGATAATGCTGTGGTTAACGTTAGGGAAGTTATTTGGGTCATGGGTAGGTAGATGTTTGGTTAAAGAATAATTTTTCTCAGGGTGGTTGCAAACTGGAAAAACTTTCATGCTCAAATTTTCATTCAGGGTTTTTGAAGCCAGGTGGTCCTGCTGTTTGTATGATTTTCTATAAGATAAAGTAATATTGGGCTGAAAGTGTGTAGGAGGCAAAGAACATACCAAAATTAAAACATAAAAAAAAATGAAACAGAAAAGTCACTGACTTCAAAGTAGAAGGCACCAGAGGAGTAGCCGTCTTTTCCCAGGACACCGAGGAGAGTGTTGAACCTCTCTGGGTTGTCTGGGAGATTCTGGGGGATGCCTCCATGTCTCACTTGCTTCCCATCTTCAGACAGGATGAGGACCTGGTGTGCTGTGTCAGGGTCCAAAGTCACATCCACTGACAGAGACAGAGAGAGAGAGAGAGAGAGAGAGAGAGAGAGAGAGAGAGAGAGAGAGAGAGAGAGAGAGAACAACAGCTAGAGAATGAGAATGGGTTTGTACATGTGGGTTCTGTCAAATAATTTGTGAAAAAAGACCATGGAACAGATGAATAGAAGATGATGTATTCAGATGACTGATGTATTCATCAATGATAAGACTATACAATGAAACAATGAAACAAGATGTACCTGCATATTGCTGAATTCTCTTAATCTCTGTAAGGGAATGAATGAATGAATGAATGAATCAATGAATGAAAATTCATTAATTAATGACTGAATAAACAAGCAAACAAAAAAGTATGAACAATACCCCCTTGAATGAAGGCAAAATATTGCAAATATTGGAGAAAACTTGTTTAGGGATGAAAATGTGAGTTGCCAGCCCACTTTTTTTTGGGACAGGTTAGGAAAAGAAAAAAAAAAAAGAAAAACACAAAAATGTGTTTATGTTTACAGTGTTTTTGGAATTAAGTTACCCAGTCCTGGACTCCTGTAAACCTATTAGTGATAACCAAAAAAGACATATAAATGACAGATAAATTGAGATTCTTCTTGCAGGACACTGTTAACATCGCATCCTCACCATTTTTAACCATTCTTTTCCGTTCATTGCTGATTGCAATGTGAAGTGTCATGAGCAGCTGACTGACAGCAGATTGCAGTATACCCACTCCTGGATCACTGTAGGCACTGAGCTCAGACCAGTCTTTAGTGGTTGGAGGATCACATAGGGAATTCATACTCTGAAGTGAGGGATTGAGGGGGGCAAAGGCAAAGACAGACAGACAGAAACTTTAATTGCTATCATGGCAATGTTGCATGCAACAAGCAATTATGCAGAATTATGTTTTCTTGAATGATTCGGAAAAATTAACAACACTGGTTTGTATAGTCTAGGAAACATCATGGAGGAACATTTTGAAAGCGAACTTCAAAACAGCAATCGACTGGTAGGTTGGCCTTTCTTTCATTGGCTCAATGGGCGGAGCCAAAGAACCATTTTCTTTCAGCACGTTAGCTAAGTGGCAAACTTTAACGGCAAAGAAGGAACCCTGATCAAAATATAAATATAAAATGTAAACGGCAA
Organism: Centroberyx gerrardi; assembly: GCF_048128805.1. Taxonomy (NCBI): domain Eukaryota; kingdom Metazoa; phylum Chordata; class Actinopteri; order Beryciformes; family Berycidae; genus Centroberyx; species Centroberyx gerrardi. The sequence continues at coordinate 15,965,918 of NC_136019.1, forward strand.
TGACTTCTTGTTTTTATTCATTCATGACCATGGCATTCGTGACTGTAACATCAATAGGCTAGCTAGCTTACCTAGATAGCTATAGGCTATGACTAGTTTGAACTTAAGGTCAGCTAGGCTAACTAGCTAACCTAGATAACTTAGTATGGCTAGATTCCCATTTTTGTATCAGTTAGTAGCAGAGTGCTAGGCTTCGTAATATTAGCATCCTCCTCTCTTACATCTTGTTTTTTTCACTGGACTTCAGTCAAGCATTCATACAGCATTACGCCCACTGAAGTTTAACTTAACTGATTATTTCTGCCTCCAGAGCAACTCTGGAGGCAGCAATGTTTGTAGAACTAAAACTACAATCTGCAATGATCATGCTCAGTTGAGAAAGAGATGAAGAAGAGCACCACAGATTACCTGTAGAAGATGGAGATGGTCCTCAATGTGAGAGAGCTGCTCCAGTTCACTTCTTTGCTTTTCCAGCTCACCAATTTCCTGTTGTAGCTTTTCTTTGACTGACTTACAGTGATCCTCTGTTTTTCTCTGTAGAATGGGGATCGTATCCAGAAGTCTTGTCTGACTTAACTCAAACACTTGCTGTAGACGAGTGAATATCCTCAGGGTGTCTTCAGTGTCTGTGCTGGCATTTTTCTGATGTTTTTTTTTATTTGGATAAAGTTTGACAGTCAATCAAATAATCTGAAGGAATTTGGATAAAGTTTAACAGCTGAATAATATCTGTCCAAGTGTTATGTCTTGCAATCTGTATCAAAATTCAGTAAGTAAGATGTTAAAGATCCAAACTTTTATTCTATTTTATTCCACATTAGTATGGTATACAGTATAATACATGATGCACTGCACTAAAGCTCAATTTTGAGCTTTAAATCATTGAAATAACCACAGAATTTGAATGGATAGAACGGTCTTTCCCATTCTAATCAACTGTCCTGGTGGTCGGAGTGGTGGCCATTTTTAGGTGTAGCATTCCATGATATAAAACCTCCTTTGTACCGTTGGCCTAGCTTCCGTATAAACCGATTTACGGAAAGTCGCAGCAAGGACCAGGCAGTGGAAAACTGCGTCGCTTTGCTGTCAGCGGGGAGCTACTGAAGGATTTTTGGACCGTTTGGGTTTAATTGCACTATATTACTGTTGGTAAGTCATCACATTTTACTCATTTAACGTTTGTCTTGTAACATTACAAAGCTAACCCACTCCACTATGAGGCAGCCGGTGACACACTTTACGGCCTTAATGGCCAAACTTCCGTTGTCACCATAGAAACTAACCATAGACACAATTTTTTGGTGTACCAGCCAAAATAACATAGAAAACAGTGGAAAGACCGTTCTATCCATTCAAATTCTGTGGAAATAACCTAGATTAATTATTTTGATGTTGATATATGTATTACACTAAATAGCGAAAAATCAGGAGCTCTCAAACATTTTCAGTCTTATCTTATTTTCTGTGTCACCATGGCCCTTTAAAACATATTGCTACCCTACCAGACGTCTGCCTCTGACCCATGTAGGGTCTCAAGCCATAGTTTAAGAACCCCTGCAGAAAATCGTTCACTTTATAAGGAATTACAGTAAATATCTTTAGCTTGACTTACTTCGCTGATTTCCACTGATCGCACAACCTTTTTCTCCATCTCTTCCCGCTTCTTGATCTCCTGCTGCACCTTTGTCAATGCCTGCTCAACCTTGATCTGAGCATGTAATATGGTAAATACTTCATACTGCATAATACTAATTAAAGAATGTCAGTGCATTATCAATAGTGTAACCAGGTGTGTGTAGTTGTCTTAGAATAAAGTACTCATGCTAAAAGGAAAGGTCCCTGATCAATCTCTCACCTTCTTCTTTCTCAGATGGCCCTCCAAAGGGACACAGTTGTGATCTTGGTGGTCTGATTGGACGCACAGGACACACACACAGGTCAGATCACACTGGCAGACGAGATCCAAAGGTTTTCTGTGCTGCTTGCACACCCTGTTGGTGAGATTAATTTGTTAAGTAGTTTATTTGACAGGGGTATAGGGTATTCATCAAGTCCACCAGTTAGTAAACTGTTATTCATCTATAGTCCGTGGGCATGGGGATGAGATGTGATGTTCTGTGGAAGCCTTCCATCCCAAGCAGCTCCATTCCCCATCATAGTATCAAAATGTTCCATAATACATCTTTATTTATATTTTTGTCCTAAATGGATCCTCAATACATTCCCCACAATTGCACTTCTTCATGATCCATATACAAGCCATTATACAAGCCATTAAATGCACATGGTAAATAACCTATCTAGAGATCATATGTTGGTGTATCAGATTAGTACAAAACATAGTGAATGTTTTTCCCACGGCAAGGCCAAGGGCGTCGCGAGACATATTCAGGTCAGTCAGTCAGTCAGTCAGTCAGTCATCAACACTTCGTCATGGCCTCTAGAGGGCGTCTTTGACCGTGAGATGCAGTGTTTCCCATACAGAGGCACAAAATCACAAGTTGGTCAATGTATAGAAATTGATCTAAATCGATCTCTAATACGGCTGATATTGTGCATCACGTCATGTCTGTCTTTTGGAGATGCACAGACCAGCAGACCAGCAGCATTGTACTCAATCCAACAGTCTCCTGCTGTGAAAACAAAACTGAAACTTAACATTCCACAATTTGCTCCAAACTCGTATGTGTTAGCAGGATTTTTAAACAGTAACCTGAACTCGTTTTCTGCTGCCCTACAAACTTTCACGGTAGGTAACGTTATTTCCTTGTGGTATTTAAGTAATTTTAGTGGAATTAGGCCATTTAACCGATTAAAACATTGTCTCAATGCTTCATTGAATTGAATTGAATTGAATTGAATTGAATTGAATTGAAAGCGCTGTGGGCAGATCCCGTTTGATCCAATCATACATGTTTGAGCCAGAGTCAGATCCTGAATGTGAAAGAACAAGACAACAAACCACTGCCACAACCAAGACTACAACAGAATGTTTCAGAATGGTAAATTCTTATCTTTTATCTTTTTTTATGCTTTGTTAGCCTATTATTTCTTACAAAAAACATGGTGCTGCAGGCGGACAAATGATAATGAGCGAACTGCTCGTTTAGAGGCTTGGTTTCCTAATATGGAGTGTGTGGATTTAGTTGACGACCGTTTGTTTTGATACTTTCACGATGTTTAGATAGCACATCCAACTCCTTTGTAATCAAAGAGGCAAGGGAAATCCTGTTTATCACAATATGGGACCTTTAAACTAGCCTGGTAAGGCCATCCTGATCACATGACCTCACATTCTGTTTTGTTCCATGGATCAGTCTGGACTTCTAGCCGCCCACATCGATTTCAGTGGGCGGGAGTACTTGCCTTGACAGACAAACTCCTTCAGCCAATCAGCGAATCCAAATTCAAATCCACTCAGAAGAACGGCGAAAACGTCTTTTCCGCCGAAACTCCGCTAGTGCATACTCTTGTTCTTGTTAATTGTTGTTATTGAGTCTATTTCTGCAATAACTGCACTTATGGCTGTGTTTACTCTACTAACGTTAACGTTACCGCTCGTTGCTTCGGGAGACGGCATTACTGTTTTGCCAGCGGCGGTCTGTATTTCACGTCATCAACTACGACGCAGTCCCTGATTGGCCCGGTTACGTCATCAACTACGACGCAGTCCCTGATTGGCCCGGTTACATTGTAATTTCAGGAAATCGATGTGGGCGGCTAGAAGTCCAGACTGATCCGTAGAGCGAAACAGAATGTGAGTTCACATGATCAGGATGGTCTTACCAGGCTACCTTTAAACCACATTAAGCCATATTCAGCTCAATCATTTCCATTCATTTTCAGTTGGGGATCCTTGTCATAGTTTTTTTTTTTTTACCACATTATTGATTGATTTACCTTTAACTTGAAATTTTCACAACAGTATGTCCTTGTATCCCCCTGATGCCTGAAATAAAGATGAATTTTTCTATTTCGATTTTAGGTCATTAAAGCAAAATAATCCCTCATTTTTGCCTAAATTCAGACTTTGATGATTTTTTTTTAAATGTTTCTTTATTTTTTCTAGACATTCTTTTTGGGCTCTAGTTAAGTGTTATGTTACATTTTCAGCGTTTTTCATTTCAATATTAGCTCATTAAGCCACGTTAAGCCCCCTTTTTTGGCATTTTTTCACTAGATTAATTCATAAAAAAAATCAAAGTGATTTTGATTGATTTTGTTTTCACCATTGCTAATTCTTATGGTGCTGTATACCTGGGGGAAAAAAATCAAATTTCTTCATCAAAGTTAAATATTTTTTTGCCCCGTTAAGCCTTTTTAACATCTTTTTAGAATGTCCCTCCCATAGGAGCATCAAACAAGGTGCGACAAAAGTCACTTCCAGAGCATTTGGGCCTTAATGCTTCCTAAGACAATTTGCTGTGTTTATATACAATAGGGAAATCCTAACCTTAACCATAAGTGAAAAAATATAGAAACTTGGCCTCACCTCTCCTTCAGTTTGTTGACAGGATCCCACAGCTCATGTCTCTTCAGCTCAGCATCATTCTGGTGAGGTTTCAGGTGTTCAGCACAGAGAGATTCTTCACACTGCAGACAGGACTTGAGCGCCTTAGCCTTCTTCTCTCCGGTACAGACATCACACAAAATGTCTTGAGTTTGGGTCGAAATCTCTTCCTCATGTATGCTTTCTCCGTTTACCTTGAGCGCGTTCATCAGATCTATAATTGTGATATTGACACGGAGCTGTGGCCTTTTCTTGAAGCTTTCTTGACAAATTGGACACTGAATAGCATCACTCATGTCCCAGTGAGTGCCAATACAGACTTTGCAGAAGCTGTGTCCACAAGGAGTAGAGACTGGGTCAATGAAGGTATTCAAACAGATAGAACATTGGCAACTGGACTGGAGATCACTGGGGGAGGCCATCGTGTAAAACAGCTGTTCAAAAGGGAGAAGATAAAGGTCTTGAGTGAGACAAAAAGTCTTTAATTACATGAATCTATCCTGGGATTCAATGTAGGCTATAATGTAGCCAGAAGTATCTGTAAAGGTACCTGATTCTCTCAACGGCCTATGAGACAGCTCAAAGTTTTGCTAATAGCTAAAACTTTTAATGATCTCCCTATGAACTGGAGAAAGTAGTAGCACAGTAGTAGTAGGAGTATAAATCTGATATGCGGATAACTTGAAGAGCTGGTAAATCCAGATTCCAGTTTGCTTATTCCTATGTACTTTTCATATGTCAGCATTTTAAGTTTCAGTTTTTACTTTGGGAGAGAAACACACGACGGTAAGGTGGGTAGTTCCCACTGTTCTTTCTCAGAAATTACATGTCTTTATATTTTACATGTATGAATCATCAAACTGACAGTGACACAGGCAACAAAAGAAATACCCACTCCCCACGGGAGAACCGTGAAGATTCCTGGTGGGCCGCTGTTGTTGTTGGGCCAGTAACGGGTTGGGAAACGCAATCATTTTGTAAATAGATCAACATGTAGGCTGACTTGCTCTCTGTGCCTCACACTCACACACACACACTGCTACTGACACGCCCCCGTTTTCCCTGACAACCTGCCACGCATTAGATTGTGATTGGTCTAATCTGATGTGACATGTTCATGTCTGAGAGTGTGATTCAGCAAATATTTCTAGGGCTAGACATATTCATTTGCACTAAAAGATATTGTTTTCCATAGAAAAGGATACTGTGAAATAACTGGGTTGCACAGAATCATGTCAGTGCTGAAGGAGACAAATGCTATTTCATCCATTACCTATTGACTTTTTAATAAGACCGCCAAAAGAGCTAAGACTGCCAAATTTTCATTGTGGACCCCCCCCCCCCCCCACCCAAATTGGGCAGAATGCTACTTATACACTACTAAAAATAATAATTAATAATAATACTAGAAGTAATTAATACTATTAATATTAATATTAATATTAATACTAAAACGGATCAGTTCAGAATTATTAACTGTATATTCAAATACAATTAGCAATGCATAAAGTACTTGATTTCCTTTTACATTTCTAAGTGTCTCATCATTTACTCATTTTGATCATTCACCTTGTTTTGTCTGTGTTGTTCTGTCTGTGTCCTTGTCTTTTCACCTGGTATTTATAGTCCACAGAGGAAGAGGAATGTACCTGGGTGACTGTTACCTACTGTCATAGTTACATCTGTACTTACAGTACTTACCCTCATTTAAATTCTTGAAACCACTTTCACTTTCACTTCAGCCAAGAGGGCAAAAGCACAAAAAAACAAAAAACAAAACAATAGGTTGAGAGATAGAAATTGACTGACTGACTGGTTAGTTAGTTGTTTCATTCATTCTTTCCTTCACTGGTACAATGAACCCTTTTTCTTGAATGTGAGTTGTATTCAGTGAATAGATAATGTTCTCAAATTGCTAACCTATTGAATATTGTTTTTTTGCAGATGAATTTCAAGGATACGTGATTGTTCATTCCTGAAAAACTAAACTACATGTAAATGATAACCAAGTTTCCGATCATTTTATGTGTGTTTCAGCCTGATATGGTGGGGAATGAACACAAAACAAGTCAAGATTATTATTATTTTTTGTAAATCAAGTTGAGGTGCCATGTGAGAAATAAAACATTGTTGTGGTTCCAGAAATCACTGAAGCAGAAATTGTTCTATACTATACCCAGTATATTTTGTGTACACAGTGAATCTGGACTTGAACACTCCCTCATTCTTTGTTTTTTCTTTTTTTCTTTCCTCTCTTTTCTTCTCTTGTTTGTGAGGTTCATCATTTATTAACAGAAACAGAATCAGCCTTCACCAATCAATAGTTTGACTTTAGTCATTTATTATTTTTCTATGGATATATGCAGTTGACAAATCAATAATTCCTAATAATAGATCTTCAGGAAACAAACATCCAAATGCATTTAAGATATTTATTACTAAATCACTCTGCTTTGTCTGTTAAGGTGTGAACTATGTAAAGTAAGAGAGAAAGAAAACAAGAAAAGCAAACACAAATAAACCTTATATTACTAAATATGTATAATTATAATGTGCATATGACATGCTGGAGCAGATCATTGATTTTTTTTTTTTACTTCAGTTTCAAAAGGTTCAGTTAGGAGGAAAACACAAATTAGCATTACTGACTCTGAAATACAAACTTTGTCCCATATTACTAAAACATGTTGGGCTGATGTTTAAAAGCCAAGTTTCAGTCTGCAGTGTTGGCCAGTGGGACAAAGTTTTCACCACCTCCCTCTGTAATGGGGGGAGTAAGGACAACTGAGAATATAGAATATTAAACTGAGGTTGGACAATAAAACAGAAGGACTTCACACATGGATACAGTATCAGAGACAGAAACAATGACAGGAATGGAAACTGTTAGAATTCATCATGATCCTCCTCAAGGCTTCTTAGCAGCTCTTTCGTACTTTCCAATTTATTTTCGAGGTTCTCAAATCCTGCAGCTGTATGCTCCTCCACCCCATCCATGAAAGTCTTGATTGTGTCGCTGAAGGCCTTGATTGACTCAAAAAATGCCTGCTGTGATTTCAACTCAGGTGGACCTCTCTCCATTAGTGCCAGCATAGCGTTCACATAGCGCTCATTTTCATTCATAACCTCTGAAAGGACGCTGTGTTTTGAATAATAGTTTTCCTGATGGGAGAAAGAAAAAAACATAGATTCATTATATAACAATACCATAAAATAAGTATCACTAGGTTACATTACATTATGTTATGTTATGCAACAAACATTGCAATACTTATGGTCACTTATGAATGAATTACACCTCTCTTAGCCAACCAGCATAGCTGTAGATGGTCTGACGTGAAAAATGCAGTTTTTCCTTTCAAACATTTACAAATAGTATCTTAATTACTTTCAGCACATATAACTGATTCTCTAGGCCATTCATCCAACATTTGAGCAAAATGGAGACTGATTACAGTAACTCACCTTTGCAGACTGTACTTTTTGCTCCATGTTCTGAAGTGCCTCCTTGAGCTTTTCCTGCAAATTAAGAGTAAAAATCAGCAGATAAACAACTGCAGGTCACTGACAAATGAAAGGATATGCCAACATTAAGTCTTGTTGACAGGGAGCTAAACCATGACAAGACCATGCACTGAATTCTCAGGCCTGGGCATATCTTTCTTTCAATGAACCTTACATCTCTCCTTTACTCTGGTGTTGATTTTGGCAAATATCTGTGCAATTTCATATACTCATAATGTACAGGAAGGGTAAGCAACAATGTATTTACCCGTTTGTCCTTCTTTTCCAGTGAATTGGCAAGACCCACCAGACACAGCAGGCTGAATATCAAGTACAGGCCTCTGGTGGGTCTGAAACCACTGCCAGCCACTCCCCTGTTTCTGCCCAAGTCTGAACCTGCTGCTGCCATCACTGTTCTGGCTGGAGGATTAGCTCAGCTGTAGGGGTAAGGAAAGGCCATGGTGAGTAAAGTGGTGGTAACAGACACAGCAGTATAGTCGATCAATTCCCCACCCTCCATTAGCAATATAAAAATCACTATCAATATGTCTACAGTGTAGTTTAGGTAATGCAATCTAGTTTGACCTGGTACAGTCACATTAATGCCGAAGTGATGAATAGGGTTCTTTTTATTTAAAGGGGAATGCCGCCCCCTTTTCAGGAACAATGCAATGTCAATGGAAGTTTGGATCTAAGGCCTGAACCTGGTGAACTGAAAGTAAACTGAGAGCTAATTTGTCTCCCTCCGAATGAGCCAAATAATTCTGAAGCGCTATTTGTTTTGCAAATGAAAAAGCAATTGTGTCTGAAGAAGATCCACCAATGTTGTCTGCTTTTTTAAGTATTTCACTGCTACGCTGTATGTGCAGAGACGGACAGCCTCTCACCATCACCAAGGTAACGATTTATTACTTTTATATTTCGTTTTTAACCCTCCTTTTTGCATCTTTCAGTGTCTGAAGTTGGAAATGCCCTCTGCTTTAGACTTTTGATAGTCTGAGCACTTTCCCTTCCTCTTCCTGCATGTTGGTTTTTTGGTGTCATTGTGGTTGATGTAGCACATGCTCATTTCCAAACCCAACCATCCAGCATAGAAGAGAAATACTTGGAAAAAACAGAAAATATTGGTGGATCGTCGTGAGACAAAAATACCTTTTGCAAAGCAAATAGCACTTCAGAATTATTGGGCTCATTCGAATGGAGACACTCAAGAAATGGCATTCCCCTTTAATAGCCTGACAATTCATATTTGTTTGGATTTTTCTTTAAATACTGATACTGATAATACTGTTTCTGTTGTTCTAAATTTCACTTTAATAATAACAGACATATACCTAGAAAATAAAAAAATATTATTATTATTAATTATTAATAATAATAATTATTTAAACCTATTTGGAATTAGGTTGAGGGAGCTGAGTTTGTTGATGCTCTGTCTGCTGCTCAGTCAACCAATACTGAAACTGCAACTTTTAAAAGTTTCAGTATTAAAGCATGAAAGATGCAGTATTAAAGCATGCCTACAGTATTTACCATCTTCCAGCACCTCACCTGTATCCTTGTGATGCAAATAGAGAGAAAGAGCGGTAGGCGATGATGAAAAAAAAGTGGGAGGCAATGCACCACAAAACACTTTATATACTCATGGTTGCACCTCCCCCATGATATGACTGACTGGGGGTGTGTGTGTGTGTTATGTCCACTGTCTCTACCTGGTAACCTGTGCTGTGTTGCAGATGCCTTGGACCGCCTCCAGCATTACCTACCAATTGCTGGTACCTGGTGGAGCAGCAGGGGTGTCCGGCCACCACCATCCTTTTCCTTGTTTCATTCATTCATGTCTTGTTTACAATAAACTTAATTAGGATTTTAGAACTTAAACATTGGTTTGAGTCCTTCATGTTGCTTCCCTCGAGCCGGGGTCATAACATATTGGGGGCTCGTCCGGGATTTGTTCCGGAGGAGTTGTTGTGTATGCTTTTCCCCTAGGCTTGTATAGATCATAACCTTCTTTTCATTTGTTCTAGTGTTGTGCTGTAGCTGCATGGTTCCTCTCTCTCTGGTAGGTATAGTTAATGCATGGTAAGTATGGTTGTTTGAGTGCTGTTTGTTTGAGTTGGTGATCTCCCGGGTTACAGTAATAGCCCTGTGTTAGAGAGAGCATTTGACTTTGCCACTATTGTTTTGTATTGGTAGCTGTGTGCTGTATTGGACATTATGTTGTGTGCACATTTGTTGTGGTAACCATGTACTTTAGAAGCGTTTGGTAAGGTAGTCATTACTCGAAAGAACAGTATTGTTCTGCTGAAAGGAAACACCCCATTCCTTGTGGTTTGCCTTGTTGTGGATTTTTCTAGTTGGACTGCTCTTGGTTTCCTGTTGAGTAGTTGAGGTCCCTAACATGGCAACTCTTGAAGATTTCTTTAGTGAGCCTTCCGAGGAGTTACTTGAATGTTTCACTAAAGATCAACTGTTAAAACTGGCCACTCACTATGAAATTGAGATCACTAGTAGTGAGAAACGAATAAAAGAAAGTGTTAAAGAAGCCCTTAAGGCTATATTGATAGATACTGGTGTTCTCGAAGCTAAGCAAATCTTCCGCGTAGATGCACCTCCAAATGTGCCTGATGTTGCTCTTGAGTTGAGATTTCGAGAATTGGCTTTACAAGAGAGACAATTGGAGGAACATCACGTCTGGCTCTGTTGCCCCTCAGGGAGACTCTGGTGGCCCCCTGAACTGCCATAACCCTAACGGCTCCTGGGACGTCCACAGTGATGATGTGACAACCTGTGTCAGCTCTAACGCTGGCTAATTTTAATGGCACACATGTAAACCTGCCAGGCTTGTTTAGGGGGTTGGTAAAATAGGCCTACAATTCTGTTAATAGAATGCACTTTCACTGGCAGAAGGTCTCTCTTCCTGTGAGACTTCAAGCATAACTTTATTTGTTTACATACTGAAGTTAGCAGAGTTAGCCAGAAAGCTAAAGTGATGAAGATTGAGATTTTGTTTTTATAAGTGGCCTACAGGCCATAGCATAACAAGACTAAGAGTCTAACAGCCCCGTGACGCTGAATTTTGTGGAAGCGTCTGCTGAGATTTTACTTAAGCAGAGGGTTAAGCATTTTAAAATCTTGCGCTTTTATTTGGAAGGCTAACACTAGATTGATCCTGTAAATATGTCAAATCTTAATGGTGCATCCCATTTCTTGTTCCAGATGTGGGAGGTGAACATCAGCATGAAAATGATGGTTATTGAGTTTTTAGCCCGAATTGTGCTCAACTCACCTGAAGCCAACAGTCCTTGTTTTCAGTAAGTAAGTAAGAAGTAAGAAGCAGCAGCCCAGCTCCAGCCTCCTCAGCCCCCAGGAAGTGGTGATGCTGGTTGTGCCCAAAGTGCAGCAGGGCTTCTGGATTAATCCGGCGATCCTCTCGTCCGTACTCCCGCTGCAGCTCAGCGACCTGGCCGTCAGACTCACAAAGGCCATTGAGGATAAGCTCTCCGCCTCTCTGACTTCCATGGACTGTCAGACTGCCTTCTCCCACTCCATCCGGGATGAGAAGGTCCTTTCTATCCAGAACAAGGTCAGAGAGAAGTACACTCCAGACGTCCTGCTGGAGAAGCTGAAGCGCTTTGGGCCAGAGCTGCTGACCAGGATTGTTGACGTCACAGTGGGGGAAATCTGTGTGATGTTCGAGCCACAGAAACACATGGAAATGTCTGAAGTGCTGACCATAAGAAGACCTGCGCAGATGTATGATCGAGTAGCTGGATAAGATACTGTATAGTAAAAAAAAAAAAGAATAATATTTTCTAAAATTCAAACGGCTTCTCTCCCTCTTTAGGTGGAACTAGATGATTCCGCCCAGCCAGCTGTAGTGGATGGAGCCATGAACTCCACCCCCCTTGATGGAGATTTGAGCGAAGAGCCCGGCCTGGAAGAGGACACAACACCAAGCCCAGAAATGGACTCTGCTGTTGGTTCAGCTGCTCTGGTTCCTCTGACTCTCCCTACTGAAGCTCCTCTGGTTCCTGTGAGCCTCCCAACTGAAGCTCCTCTGGTTCCTCTGACCCTCGCTACTGAAGCTCCTCTGGTTCCTCTGACCCTCGCTACTGAAGCTCCTGTGGTTCCTCTGACCCTCGCTACTGAAGCTCCTGTGGTTCCTCTGACCCTCGCTACTGAATTCCCTGTGGTTTCTCTGAGTCTCGCTACTGAAGCTCCTGTGGTTCCTCTGAGCCTCCCTACTGAAGCTCCTGTGGTTCCTCTGAGCCTCGCTACTGAAGCTCCTCTGGTTCCTCTGAGCCTCGCTACTGAAGCTCCTGTGGTTCCTCTGAGCCTCCCTACTGAAGCCCCTGTGGTTCCTCTGAGCCTCCCAACTGAAGCTCCTGTGGTTCGTCTGAGCCTCCCTACTGAAGCTCCTCTGGTTCCTCTGAGCCTCGCTACTGAAGCTCCTGTGGTTCCTCTGAGCCTCCCTACTGAAGCCCCTGTGGTTCCTCTGAGCCTCCCAACTGAAGCTCCTGTGGTTCCTCTGAGCCTCCCTACTGAATCTCCTGTGGTTCCTCTGAGCCTCCGTAATGAAGCTCCTCTGGTTCCTCTGACGATCCCTACTGAAGCTCCTGCCATTACTCCAGTCCAAGAAGGCTTGACCAGCAGCCTGGTTGGCACTGAGGAGAAGGAGGAGGTCCTCTGACACCACATCAGGTAGGAGTTCTTCATCAGGTCCGCTCACACTGTAGCTCATGTCTACTTCCATCAAGATGAACTGAGGCATTGATTGTCCTCTTTTATTTTTCAGAGATCAAAAAGACCAAGAAGAAGAAGAACAGAGTCTGACGCTTCTTCCGTCGGCTGTTCCAAACACTGAGGAAAACAGCCGAGGAAACAGAGAGGGACTGAAATCCCACTGCAAAAAATAAATTCAGTGCTGCATTGCAATCAGTCCATGTCAGTCAATTTTTTTTTCATTTACTGTGAATTGATGCATTGCAAAATTCAGAAATTATCATACAGGAATTGCATGATACATATACATAAACAGTCAACTCCAGAATTATTGTCACCCTTCATGAAAATGAGCAAAATTTATTGTATAAAATAAATACAATTCTATATTTTTTTTTATTGATCTCAGAATCCAGAAACTGTATTGCTTTCATCATTTCCTGTTTCACTGGGGTCAAAATATGAGGTTGCACAGTCAGGGCAATAATGAAAAAGTTTTAGAAATCTGGAACAGTTGCAAATTCACCAGGAAGAGGACACATGTGCATATTGTCCCCATGAACAGGAAGAAGATGGTGAGGGAGGCAAAGAGGAACCCAAGGGTCACAGTTTCACAACTGCACAGTTGAGTGGAATGTTGAGGTTATCAAGTGTCAAAATCAACAGACGCCTCCTCTATGTCAACAAGCTCTTTGGAAGGGTTGCAGGAAAGAAGCCCTTACTGGGTGCAACCCATAAACTGAAGCACCTGAACTTTCCCAAGCATCACTGGAACTACAATTGAAATTGTGTGTTGTGGTCAGATGAGACCAAAATGGAACTTTTTGCCCATGCACACCATCAGCATGTTTGGCGACAAAAGACGACTGCATACAAGGAAAAGCACCGGATGCCCACGGCGAAATATGGTGGAGGATCTTTGACGCTTTGGGGCTGTTTTACTGCTAGTGGTCCAGATCTTGTTAAGATCGATGGCATAATGAATTCCACTATGTATCGGGATATTTTAGCCAAAAACCTGGTTGCCTCTGCCAGGAGGTTGAGACTTGGCCGTGGAAGGACCTTTCAACCAGACAACGACCCCAAACATACATCAAAATCATCACAGAAATGGTCGCGGGAACACAAAATTGATGTTTTGCAATGGCCATCTTGTCTCCAGAACCCTAGTGAATATCTGCGGTCTGAATTGAAGAGGGCAGTCACAAGCACAAACCTAAGAATATCAAGGATCTTGAAATGTTCTGCATGGAGGCGCGGTCCCTCCCAAAGTGTTCTCCAACTTTGTCAGATATTACAGTAAGAGGCTATTGTCCTGAACCATAAACCATTTTGTGTTTGAAGAACGTATTGTGTTAAAATAAAAGTGTACAACTCTCCCATATGTTTGAGCCCAAAATATGACTCATTGCGTGTGTTCCAATCCAATTGACTCCAGATTTAAGTTATAGCTGTTGTGTTCTAGTGGTTAAAAGTTTTATTTTGGAGTGGAAAATGCAGAAATCGGACATGTAATGACCCGGAAGTGGTATATTTGTTTACAAGTAGAAAACGGTGGTAAGTCTGTCTCCTCTTAGCTCTTGCAGTGTTCCTGAACACCAATATGAAACCATGAACGGAACTTCTTTAAGAATGTAAAAGTTTATAGCCTGATATTGGCGTTCTGAAGCAATTTTGCAAAACGCGATTGGCAGCCTGAAGTCTCCAGAGTTGTTTTCTGTGCCGTTTGGAATTGAATGGGAGTGAATGAGCCCGAGTGGTATGGCAAAACTGATTTTAAAATATCTTTAATTGTGGCACATGCATGTAAAAACAGTCAACATTAAAGGGATGAAAAAAGTCAAAAATGAGCAAAAAGTCAAATCACCCTGGAGTTGTCCTTTAACATACTGTATGCTAAAGTATTATCAAGTGCACAAGGTAGATTTATGCACCAGAGACACAGAGATGATTTTCATATATTGGCTCCCAAAAAGTCATGTAATCTTTAATGTGTTAATTACCAGTAACCTGATCCCAGTGTTTTGCTACAAAAATGAAGCTCTTCTCCCAGTCCGCACATGAAAGCCAAGAAAGGTTTCATCCCCCAAGCAGTTCTAAAAAGATCCTAAGCCAAAGGTGGCACACTAAAGTAACAGTAAACTTTAACGTCCTCTCATTCCAAGTCAGCACATATAGCACAGGTAGTTAAGAGTTTAATATGGAAGATGGTTTATTAGAAAATCCACTAGCTCCATGGATCCAAGTGGACTCAAGTCAGAGGCAGCTGGGTTGTTTGTCCTCAGTGCGCACTGCGGTGCCTAATTACGGTACGCGCTCTTTACACCGCAGTATGGTGGCGTTCACATGTGCATTTGTACTACATAAAAATTACTAGTTATGAATGTACTTCGGTGAGACCTGTGCATTGCTGGATGGCATGGATTGATAGAGATCAGTGCGTGAAAATATCAGTGTTAAAAAAGTTGAAACTAGCTGGACTTTTGACAGAGGCCAGGTAAACAAACTGCTTCAACATGTTTCGAGACTCAGCAACCCACAGCAACTAGCCTAAACCTAGGTGGTTTCAGCTGAATTTGACAGATGCCAGATGTCCCATGATTGGCTTGTACACCAGGCAGTAGGCTAGAAGTCACACACATGGACAGGATCCTTACTGCAGCCAGTGGGCATTCACTTACCAGGAGATCAGTGATTTTACCTGTAGCAGGTAAGTCAATGCATGAATTAAATGTTTTGTTTTGATCGTGATTTCCATTCATTGGTTTGAGATACAAGGTAAAACAGACAGGCAACTCTCAGTTGACTAAATGTCAAACGAAGGCTTAAGCGGGTAGTTTCATCAAGAATGGTCTTGAGAACTTCACAGAGAGGGATGTCACGGTCACATTGAAAAAACCGAGGATTACTATGAAAATCCTGTCTAGAGTTAGCCTAACAAATCAATGTTGAATTAATCGGTTCCACAAAGCCTACGGTGCTCTGGTCCCTCTTCCTACCTGCTCCATCAGGTTCTGCTGGAGAAGAACAGGAGCTCCCAGCACTCTGCTCTGCTCAGACTGGAGGCTTCGGTCCGGGTCTGGGCTCCTCAGACAGACAGGACAGAGAGCACAAATCTCCAGGAGGTTTCACAAAAAACCTCTAGCTCACTGCACACACACATACACACAGAAGAAACCAGGTCAACATCAGTGGGGTAGTCATACTATATGACAGTAGAGCTACAGTAAAAATACTAGAGTTGTAGTAGAATAGAACGGAATCGTAGTAGAAGACAGTACCGTCTGTCATGGTAGAAGGTATTAATCAATGCAAGAATCAATGCACTCAATAGAGCCAGGAAGTAGCCTAATAATCTCCCTAGTTAACTGTTAATAATCAGGGTCAATGACAGATGCTGGGCCAAGAAAAATGACCTAAAAATGACATCCATAGTAGGGATAATAGGTAGGAATGCATGCTAAACATAGCTGTTAGCTGAGTGTAGCTGAAGTGCTGGATGCTGTTGGCAGCTGTCGGGATTGTGTGGGGAAGTGAACTGCTCCTCTTCTCTCCCGCGGTGTCAGGTCCTTATCCAGGTGCTGATAATATATTAAAGTAATATTTCGACTTTTTTCTCAAAATTACCACTTACCTGGTAATATTATGACTTTTTTAACGTCATTTGGCCCATGGGGCAAGACCAGCCTCAGAGCCAGGAAAAATAATCGATTGCAAAGGATTACCCAATCAGCAAATAGATCCTGC
The DNA here is from genome assembly GCF_048128805.1 of Centroberyx gerrardi. Classification (NCBI taxonomy): domain Eukaryota; kingdom Metazoa; phylum Chordata; class Actinopteri; order Beryciformes; family Berycidae; genus Centroberyx; species Centroberyx gerrardi. The sequence goes on from NC_136019.1 coordinate 15,982,404, forward strand.
CCCATTCACTTTGACTGACAGACAGCTGAGACATTATGAAAAGTGACATTATGAAATTAAAAGTGTTATTATGAAATAAAAAGAGGAGCAATGAAAAAAGAAAAAGGGAAATAAAAGAACCACTTTGAAAAATGTAATTCTGAATAATATCATGTAATTGAAAATAAAAGCCATTTGAAAAATCAAAAAAGTTTTAAAAATAATATAGTCACTAGTCCGTACCCGGGGATGCGCGTGCCACAACTCCGCGCAGACTTGCCAAAAAGGCGTATAAACAGTGTAAATTTGGGAAAATGGAAAAATCAGCTCCGTCAGTCCCTGCCTATGCCAATGCTCAATGCCCATGTGCAGTTTGAGATTGATTGGCCAACCTGTTGAGGAGCAAAATGGATGCGGACAGACGGACAGAGTGTTCCTCATACTATAGTAGGATGTTATTATGAAAACAATAATTATGAAATAATATTATTTAATAATTTTTAAATTAAAGGAAAACAATCAATCAATTATTTTTTTATTTCTGTATTTTTTTATGTAATTATTTATTTCACTGACACATTTATTTAATTGTGACTATTTTGGTCCTCCAAAGCTCTAAGCGTACATTTATGCTTTAAAACTCAAACGCGGTGTTGACTTGTTAAAATTATCTTATATAACAGTGTGTATGAATATCATAAGCCTGCGTTGAACACAGAGGTTATTTTCGACTTCAGACCGGGCTGCGGCCAACGAACCGTGGCAGAGCTGACGTGACGTGACCCAAGTGGCTTGCCGTACACGCACTCCCCTCCGCCCCCCTCCCCCCGCTCTGCTCTCTCACATCAGCAGCTACAGGTGCACAAGTTAGTTTTGGAACACATTTATCGCCGGAAGTGTTGAAAAGTCAAGGCACGCAAATTCGAAAGTTTGTGATGCGAGAGATTACATTTGTGAAGTTGCAATGACCAATTTGAGAGGTTGTAATCACCGAGTTGTGGTTGTACTGGCAAATTAACTAAATTAAAAAATAAATATGAGTAAATGTTGCCTTATAAGTTTGCAGCTGTCATTGTATTTATCTAAGTATCAATTTACACGTTTGTGAATTTTTGTCTGTGACTTCAAATTCAGAACCGGGTGTGTGAATATGTTTTGTGAGTGAAAATTTCAACATACAAGTTCACATTGTATTCTACAAGTTCTCACATCAAGTCTACAAGCTCTCTGCTCTCTGGTTTTGCAACATAAATACCTTCATATCAAAGCCTCCGCTAACAGCCAGCTAGCTAGCTGTCAACAAACAGAAGCGGCGAATGCACTTGGATCGTTCCCGTGACCTAGAGGTGTGTTCATGGAGCACCAGAAAATACAGCTTCATATGGCTGTTGGTGGCTTATAAAGAAAAACGGACCCAATGATTTAACATTTGAGTCACAAAGTTAGAGTCCTGTTTGAACCTGTGCAATGCTCAGATTTTTTTTTACAGGTTACATGAGTTTCTTTTCTAATGTATCTCATGGGAAAGAGTCTTTTTGGGCCCCATGGCGTTACGTGACTTGAACATCCAAGCTTGGCCAATATGCCAAAATCGTCGCACAGCCGAGGGCTCTTCTGGGGGCGCGCTTTACTTCCGCCTTCCGTTTATACTGAAATCACTCACACATCTACATGTGAGAAACTCACACATGCATATGTGAAACACTCATACATATATATATATATGAAATACTTGTACATATATGTATACTTTTAATTTACACATTCATGTACAAGGGTTTAACATGCATGCAGAGGTGTTTTATGTATTTATATACAATAGTTTCAGATGTGTATGTACAAGTGTTTCACCAATGTATATGCAAGTGTTTCACTTGTGTGTGTGAGTGTTTCAGACACATATGTATAAATATTTCACTTGTATATGTGCAAGTGTTTCATGTGTGTGTGAGTATACAGGAGTATACATGTATGTGTGATTGTTTCACATATGAATGTACAAATGTTTCACGTGTGTGAGTGTTTCACATATGAATGTATAAATGTTTCACTTGTATATGTGCAAGCGCTTCATGTGTGCGTGAGTATACAGGAGTATATTTTCGATCCGCGAGACTCCCACTCCTGAGTCATGAAGGTGACGTCGTTTTCTCCTCTAGCACACCGACGGGAGGCCGGTGTGCTATATGGCTACTATTTTATGTAGCTATTATAGTAAAAGAAAAAGTACGGGCGCTGGTATATACATTAACTGTCCTTTTATTCCAAAAGTCGTATTTAATAAAGCCCCGGAGGGCGGGAGTGGATGAACCTGGTTAAACAGTAACCGCCCGTACGCTCTAAGAAGTAAAGCGAACGCGCCCGCAACGAGGCAGGGATCATTTCATTGGTCAACACTACACCTGGCATTCTATTGGTTGGGGAATTTTGACAGGGTTGTTGCACAAAAAATCCGAGAGCAGAGCAGAAATCCGAGAGCAGACGTTTCACGAGTGCACAGAAGCAGCGGTGCGAGGAGAAGGGCTGAAGCTGGAGCGCAGGAAATCTGTGTGCAAGCAACATTATATCTGAGTGCAAGCATACAGTTTGAGCAGAAGCAGAGCAAATCTAAGCGCAAGCAGGGGCTATTTGAGTGCGAGGGCAGGGTTTGAGGGAAAGCATTACAAAATCTGAACGTGAAATCAATAAATCATGCTCTCAAATTGAAAGACCACGCTCTTGAATGAAGATAGGAAAAAAGCTCCATAAAATACCAGGTGAAAAGAGACTCTGAAGACACAGACAGAACAACACAGAGAAAACAAGTTGAGTGATGAAATGATGGGGAACTTAGAATTCTCCATTATTTATTTATTATTTATTCCTTATTTCAGCAGCTATGCGTGGTGTAACCACAAAACATGCTAGAACAAGGACAGAAAAGCATTAAAAGCTAAATCACATCAAACCCATCGGCCCGTTTTTATATCAAGTGCTGACTCTGCCTACCTGGGCCAGTTTCGCCGTACGCCAGCATTTACAAGTGAACCCTTGATATGTTAGGCTTTGTTGATGATGGAATCAAGTGGAACTTTAGAGCAACAGTAGAATAAATGTAAATTCTTGGATCACCAAGGTTTTCTTATAAACCCTCTCACTCCTTTCAGAATTGAGTGTTTAGGTTTTCAGTGTCTTACAGTAAGTAGGATCAAATTTCCATCACTTTAAGAATTTTCTTTGCAAGTAAAAACTAATTTTCACTCTGAGCAGCTGTAGTAAGTAGTAAGCAACTAGTAAGCAACTAATAGTGTTGCCACACACACTTGTTCAGCCTTACAACCTGAGATCTGGGGACCTTGTGGTGACTCTGAGCTAGCTACATGCAATATTCCTGTAACCTTGTGATTCAGTCCCAACTCTGCATTTCACAATCACTGTATCCACTTGCACATAATGCCACACCCTTGAAACTACACAATGCGGAGGCGATGAGTGAATCTCTGTATAAAATGAAAGCAAAATCAAATAATTAAAAATGAAAGTAAAAAAAGACTCAAGTGTCAAAAGACAAAGGGAGAGAAGAATGATTACACCAATCCTGCTAAAAGAGCGCAGACATATATACACAAACACACACACACACACACACACACACACACACACACACACAAACAAACACACTTCTTAATTTCTTGATATTTCCCTGTATATTTCCAACTGAGATCAGATCTTGAAAGGATCACATGTTGCAGTAGCCTGAAGTTTGTGTTTAGTGATACCTTCTTCCCTGGTTAGAAGTGGATTACCACAAAATGTAACCAAGCAAAATTAAACGATTAAGAATAAAAGATAGAAGACATAAATCAACTGTCAAGAGATGAAGGTGAAGGGAGTGGCTAGGCTACAGAGACCAAACACCAAACACACTGGCACACATCCAGAGCACATGTGAGACATGATACCAGTGGTAACTTGCCTGGTGGCAACTGTGTCTTCTGTTCCCAGTATCTCACACACCCTCAATGACAAACAAAATGATTTGCATTTGATTTGATTAAACAACTCATGTAAATCCACCTCATATCTGTTTCCCATACAGTAATTGTTTACCACTGCTCTTTATGGTGTGTTGGAAAAACACACCTGAAATTGAAAAAGTGCAGTGAGAATGATGGAAGCAGTTCAGATATTTCAAATCACTGACCTCCAATAGAATGAAGTGTGATTCCAAGAAAATGACAAGAAAGAAAGGAAGAAAGAAGGAAAGAAAGAAAGAAGCTGACCAATGTAACAGCTTAAAGTATCAAACCCAAACATCAATTGTACAGTGCACTCCCCTCACACACACATACACACACACACATACACACAGAGTATCAGTACAGTCTCTCTCTCTCTCTCTCTCTCTCTCTCTCTCACACACACACACACACACACACACACACACACACACACACACACACACACACACACACTCAGACACACACACACAGCCCCATAAGATTCAATTAAAAAACTGGCAAACGAGCAAAAATAAAATTAGTCACTAGGTAACTATAAAAAAGTAGTTCTACTTATTAAATTGTTACAAGTAAAAACAGAAAACTGACTAGTAAAAACCAATACCTTACATTAAATTAGAACTATCAATTTTATAGCAACTAGTAAAATTGCAATAGCGACTAGTAGCTGACAGAATAGTGACTAGTACTATTTTAGTAGGTTTGAATCATCTGGAGAAATGCAGGGAACATTATTTAGCATGTTTGTGTTCACATGTGGCCAAGTTTGTATGTGTGGTGGAAAACAAAAGGTCATATATAGCAAATATAGCAATGCCACAGTCTTTTTTAACTCCACTATCTGATGCTGGTATATTCCTGTAAAGTGAAACTGTCAAAGCACTTTGGTCTTGTGATTTCAAAGAAAGTGAAAGTGAAGAGGCAGGTAGAGGAGGGATGCGAAGCAGTGGAGGCTAAATGAAACTTATGGAACCATATTTCAAAAACAGTGGTTTGTACATCACACACACACGCACGCACACACGCACGCACGCACGCATGCACTCACACACACACACACACACACACGTGCTGCACTCCATCAATCCATGTTATCCGTTAACGTATAGTTCTTATTCAGAGGTGTAGTGCAGCGTATATGCAGGTATAAAGCATATACCTGCATGTGTATGTAAAGTTTTTCCTCTCAAATCTTTACAAACAATATTTTAATTAGGTGGCGTTCACAAGAGCATTTGTGATATGTCAAAAAATGGACAATATCTCATGTATTTCAATAAGACCAGTGGTGTAGTGGTGTCTGGGTAGGTGGGTATACTCAAACTTGCTTGATTTAATCATGACGTTGCCGATTAGGATCATATGAGAGAGATTTGAATCTTTCACTCCCACACACATAACGATTACAGCTGCGACTAAACGCCGCGACTACCCTGGCAGACTCTGAAACCTGATGTCAAATAATTGCCAAATCGGGCTTAAAAATAATGTAATGTGTCCTCTCATAAGAGAACTGTAACTCATAACTGACCATAAGTATTGCAATATTTGTTACATAAACACATAAGCTAACAATACTCGTTTTATGTTATCGCTACATAATGAATCTATGGTTTTTCTTTCCTCCATCAGGAAGACTATGAGTCAAAACACAACGCCATTTCAGAGGCTATTCGTGAAAATGAACACTTTGTGAACGCTATGCTGGCAATAATACAAGGCCTACATGGATGGGAAGGATGAGGATATATCTGCGGAATTTGAGAACATCAAAAAGGAATTGGGAGAAATGAAAGAGCTGATAAAAATCCTTGAGGAGATTCACGATGAATTCTAATAGTTTCTATTCCTGTCATTGTTTCTGTCTCTGGTAATGTATCCATGTGTAAAGTCCTCCTTTTTTATTGAACAAACTTCAGTTTAATATTCTATATTCTCAGTTGTCCTTACTCCCCCTATTACAGAGGCAGGTGGTGAAAACTTTGTCCCACTGGCCAACACTGCAGACTGAAACTTGGCTTTTAAACATCAGCCCAACATGTTTTAGTAATATGGGACAAAGTTTGTATTTCAGAGTCAGTAATGCTAATTTCTGTTTGCTCCTAACTGAACCTTTTGGAACTGAAGTAAAAAAAAAAAAAAAAAAGTCAATGATCTGCCTCAGCATGTCATATGCATATTATTATTTTGTTTCATGATGTTTCATCATCTATTATTATGATTTTTTTATGAATGTTCTTTATTTGATTTGTCAACTGCATATATATCCATACAAAAATAATAAATAAATGACTAAAGTCAAACTATTGATTGGTAAAGATTGATTCTGTTTCTGTTAATAAATGATGAACCTCACATAAAAACAAGAGAGAAAAAACAAAGAATGAGGGAGTGTTCAAGTCCAGATTCACTTTCAAAACAGTACAAAATAGTGTAGTATAGCACAACTTCTGCTTCAGTGATTTCTGGAACCAACAATCTTTTAGGGACTTCAACTTGATTTACAAAAAAAAAAAAAATAATAATCATCTCAACTTTATCACCATATCAGAGGCTGAAACACACATAACATGATTGGAAACTTGGTTATCATTTAAATGTAGTTTAGTGTTTGAGGAATGAACAATCATTTATCCTTAAAATTAATCCGCAAAAAAACAATATTCAATATATGGTGGAAGTTTTCTGTAATAAAAGAGACTTGGAAAGTAGAGTTGTCCTTCTGTTGTTTTTATTGTTCGCAAACAAGGCATAAGATGTTCACCCATCAAGTGTGTGGAACAAAAGAGCGCAAAACAGTAGTTTGCCTGCAGTATTAAAAAGGTGAAATCCAGTTTACAAAGGGGGCTGGATCACATTCATCAGAAGTGCTAAGATAACAGTTTTGGTGTCTCACAAAAGACCAGTTCAGCAACATCCTCTAGGCCCAATTACTGAAGACAAGAGACCATTCAACTGAGAATGGCCAGGTTCCGGAGATAAAAGAGCAGTTTGTAAATTTCCACACAGAGATGAGCTCTCATGATAATACAAAGAGAGTACAGTAAATATATTAAAGACAGAGTAATATATTAAAGACAGAATAGTATAATAGGTTAGCAATTTGAGAACATTATTCATTGTACCAATGAAGGAAGGAATAAATTAACCAACTTAACCAACCAACCAGTCAGTCAGTCAGTGTCTATCTCTCAATCTATTGTTTCATTTCTTGTGTGTGCTGTTGCTCTCTTGGCTGAAGTGAAAGTGAAAGTGGTTTCAAGATTTTAAATGAGGGTAAGGCCCTTAAAGGCAGTAAAAACTGGCAGGCTTCCATCTTACAACAACATGCAAACAACAGTTGATGACTGTTGTCGTGTATATTGCAATCCAAGAGTTTGGACAGAAATTCCATGAAGAAATAGGGGGAAGTAATGAATTTAAAAAAAAGCCATGTTAAGCAATTGCCCTTTAATTTACCGTTTTTGAAATGACGCTTCTGAAACATTGTTCTGATAACGTGTGTTGAAGCCTAAATGCTGTTCGTATTGTGTATGTACCAAACACTAGCAGAAAAACAGAGAGCTGGGTGGAAAAATCTGTCTGGCTTGTTAGACTATGGGCTGAGACCAAAAATGGGCTACAGAGCTGCTTCTGTTGGGCTGAGGAACCCTGGTTCAACTATGAAGTTGCTGTATAACCACTGATGGATGAACATTTTCTCTGGCCCCAAACCATTAAAAAATAAATTCCAATGTTTCAGCTGCTGTGTCATTGTGTTACTGTCTGGAGGGAACTATGGGAAACATCCACATTACTGACTTGTACGAGTAAACATGAAACTTTACATTTGTGTACCATTATTATTACACCAGATATGACCAGATATAACATGGCAATATGACAACATAACAGGTTCTTCCAGTCACAAAATGTCCTTGAAGGAATGATAAAGTCCCTTGCCCTCCTTTTTGAATATGATTTTATGATTTGATTACAGCTATGACAGTAGTTGACAGCCATCCAGGTACATTCCACTGCCGTGTGTGGACTATAAATACCAGGGGAAGAGAGACTCTGAGGACAGACAGAACAACACAGACAAAACAAGGTGAGTGATGAAAATCATGAAATGATTGTCTTTTATGCATTTCTAATTGTATTGTAATTTATAGTTAAAATATTGATGAACTTGTAATTAGTTTTAGTATTAGTGTTTGTATTACAACTAGAATTAGTATAAGTTCGAGTATTATTATTATTATTATTATTATTAGTGGTAGCATTAGCATTGACATTAGTATTGATATTATTAATAGTTATGAGTATTAGTGTTAGAAATATTACTTCTAGTATTATTGTTACTGTTATCATTGGTAGTAGTAGTAGCTGTAGTAGTGACAGCATTATAATTTATATCTCTATTAGTATTAGCATTTGTGTTGATATTAGTTTTAGTTCTAGCATTAGCAATAGTGTTAGTAGTACTATTACTATTAGTATTAGTTTTAATATTAGTATCAGTGTTTGTATTATAATTAGTGTTTATTAATGAAGTAAATTAATGGATTTCTGGTGTAAAATAAGCCCATCCACTAGGTGATGCCTGAGTAAAGAGCAGACAGAGACAAGACAGTTCTGGTCAATGCTTTTATATTGAAATATTCAGGCAGGGGGTTACAGAGGTAAAATCCTTAGTTCTTCACATTCATTTGGTTATAGATTTTGAATGAGTTGAGAAGTTGATATTGGTTTTTTTTAAATAGAAAGAAAAGACAGTTGGAACAACATTATCAATATTATCATGGTGATGTATATAACAACTGAATTGGTATATGGTAATAGGTGGGTGATTAGCAATTGAGCTAATTAGACATTGACAAGCAACTCATCATGCCAAACCTAGCATTTAAAACACATGAAAACTGTTCACATCATAAAAACGTGATTACATACCGTACATCAACTCAAGTACATAAACAATGTTTCAATTAGGAAAGAAATCAAGCTGCGCTCCTCTACGTAACTGTGAATAGGGCTACATATCATTCTGGGGAGGCGGGGGGTAATTTACTGTACTCTGCTCTCTGTCTGTCTACCTGTCTGCTTTACTCATATGACCATTTTCCACACCTCTATAGGACAGAACAGTGATGGCAGCAGCAGGTTCAGCCTTGGGCAGAAACAGGGGAGTGGCTGGCAGTGGTTTCAGACCCACCAGAGGCCTGTACTTGATATTCAGCCTGCTGTGTCTGGTGGGTCTTGCCAATTCACTGGGAAAGGGCACACAGGTAAATACATTGTTGCTTACCCTTCCTGTACAATATGAGTATATGAAATTGCACAGATATTTGCCAAAATCAACACCAGAGTAAAGGAGAGATGTAAGGTACATTGAAAGAAAGATATGCCCAGGCTTGAGAATTCAGTGCATGGTCTTGTCATGGTTTAGCTCCACTCAGCCTCTCAGATGGCAGAGTGAATAAATATACAGTCATCCTGAGTTATTGACTTCATGGCAGCTTGTAGCGGCCCCTCACCCTGTCAAGAAGACTTAATGTTGGCATATCCTTTAATTTGTCAGTGACCTGCAGTTGTTTATCTGCTGATTTTCACTCTTAATTTGCAGGATATGCTCAAGGAGGCACTTCAGAACATGGAGCAAAAAGTCCAGTCTGAAAAGGTGAGTTAATCAGTCTCCATTTTGCTCAAATGTTGGATGAATGGCCTAGAGAATCAGTTATATGTGCTGAAAGTAATTAAAATACTATTTGTAAATGTTTGAAAGGAAAAACTGCATTTTTCACGTCAGACCATCTACAGCTATGCTGGTTGGCTAAGAGAGGTGTAATTCATTCATAAGTGACCATAAGTATTGCAATGTTTGTTGCATAACATAACATAATGTAACGTAACCTAGTGATACTTATTTTATGGTATTGTTATATAATGAATCTATGTTTTTTTCTTTCTCCCATCAGGAAAACTATTATTCAAAACACAGCGTCCTTTCAGAGGTTATGAATGAAAATGAGCGCTATCTGAACACTATGCTGGCACTAATGGAGAGAGGTCCACCTGAGTTGAAATCACAGCAGGCATTTTTTGAGTCAATCAAGGTCTTCAGCGAGACAATCAAGACTTTCATGGATGGGGTGGAGGAGCATACAGCTGCAGGATTTGAGAACCTCGAAAATAAATTGGAAAGTACGAAAGAGCTGCTAAAAAGCCTTGAGGAGGATCATGATGAATTCTAACAGTTTCCATTCCTGTCATTGTTTCTGTCTCTGATACTGTATCCATGTGTGAAGTCCTTCTGTTTTGTTGTCCAACCTCAGTTTAATATTCTATATTCTCAGTTGTCCTTACTCCCCCTATTACAGAGGCAGGTGGTGAAAACTTTGTCCCACTGGCCAACACTGCAGACTGAAACTCGGCTTTTAAACATCAGCCCAACATGTTTTAGTAATATGGGACAAAGTTTGTATTTCAGAGTCAGTAATGCTAATTTGTGTTTTCCTCCTAACTGAACCTTTTGGAACTGAAGTAAAAAAATAAAAAAATAAAAAAAATAGCAACGATCTGCTTCAGCATGTCATATGCACATTATAATTATACATATTTAGTAATATAAGGTTTATTTGTGTTTGCTTTTCATATTTTCTTTTTTCTATTACTTTACATAGCTCACACCTTAACAGACAAAGCTGAGTGATTTAGTAATAAATATCTTAAATGCATTTGGATGTTTGTTTCTTGAAGATCTGTTATTAGGAATTATTGATTTGTCAACTGCATATATCCATACAAAAATAATAAATGACTAAAGTCAAACTATTTATTGGTAAAGATTGATTCTGTTTCTGTTAATAAATGATGAACCTCACATGGAAACAAGAGAGAAGAAAAGAGAGGAAAGAAAGAAAAACAAAGAATGAGGGAGTGTTCAAGTCCAGATTCACTCTCAAAATATCGTGTAGTATAGCACAACTTCTGCTTCAGTGATTTCTGGAACCACAACAATCTTTTATTTCTTACATGGGACCTCAAATTGATTTATAAAAATAATAATAATAATCTCGACTTGTTTTGTATTCATTCCTCACCATATCAGAGACTGAACCACACATAAAATTATAGAAAACTTGCAAAAAGCAATATTCAATAGGTGAGCAATTTTGGATCATTATCTTTTCACTGAATACAACTCACATTCAAGAAAAAGGAAGGAATGAATGAACCAACCAAGTGAGTGGGTTGTGTCCTTTTCTTTCTCTGTCTCTTAATCTATTGTTTTGTTTCTTGTGCGTGCTGTTGCCCTCTTGGCTGAAGAAAGAAAGTGTTTTCAAGATTTTAAATGGAGGTAAAAGGAACTTAAAGGCACTTAAAGGAATAGTTCACCCAAAAATGAAAATTCAGTCATTATCTACTCACCCCCATGGCAGCTGAAACTCTGGTGAAGTTTGTTAGTCCATACATCAGGCCCTGAGCTCCACAGCAGAACGGAGTAGAAGCCTTCTCCAAAACAATTGAAGTTGCTGGGGACCTGACTTGACCTGACTTCACGGTGAAAAAAATAACAGAAAATAACCATAAAATGGCTCCATGCAGCTTGTCCAGCATAATGCAAGCCTCCGGAAGCCAAACGATCCCAAAGTGACTTGAAAAGACAGACATTTACACCATTATTTAGCTGAAATCGCCACTCTAGCTGTTATTTCAAAATACGTCACGTTTGCGCACACCCCGGCCTCGATAGGTAAGACCAGAGCCATATAGAGAAAAAAAAAATGAAAAAAATATGAAGAATTGAAGCACCTAAAGCATTTATCAGAGATAACAAGAGCAGCAGACTGTACAGAGCATAGAGATAAGAGCAAGAACTAGACAGACTAGAGAAGAAAGCCTGCCTCGAACCACTGACCCTTGCCTGGCTGGACACCAGGCAACACTAAAGCCTGATTTATGGTAGGGCGCTCGACACCTTTGATAAGTGTCGCTCAACAGAAATGACGTATTTTCAACAGAAAAAAGTGTCTCTCGACACTTTCCCAACATGTCGCGCACCTGGAGAATTTTGTTAAGTCGCGGACACCGTCACATTTTGTCGCGCAATGTGATTGGGTAGTCACATTGCGTCACACTAACGTCGCCATGGAGATTGTAGTTTTCACTGAACTGAACGTCCTTACTGATATTTTGGTCTGTAACTTTTTTGTCCTTGCTTAATTAACTAGTTTAATTAGTTTAGCTCGCAGCAAATATGGAGGGTATAGATGAAAGACTGGCAGAACAAGTTAAGACAGTATCGCCACCTGTATGATTCTTCAATGAAAGAATACAAAGATGTGCAGATGGCATTAACGTTGTGGAAAGAGACTGCCGATACCCTGAATATCAATATGTTGGACTGCAAACGTCGGTGGAAAAATCTACGGGACAGGTAGGTTTACTATCCTTGATATCTTTATTGGTCAGACGAAAATGTTACAGTAGGCTAAACAATACCCACTCGGTGGTCGAGAAGATTATTCTGTATCATGGAAGTTTAACGTTAGGATAGCGTCTGGTTACCATGGAGAGGACTGAAAACTTTCGCCGAAGCATAGATTACAAATGTCGCGCGGCTCTTTATTTTCTGTCGAGCGACACTTATCAAAGGTGTCGAGCGCCCTACCATAACTCAGGCTTAACCCTGCACTCGCCGCATATTATCAGGTCAGTCACACACCTCCCTGAAATCAGTTTTTCTAGGGTGGGATGTCTGCTCTCTCAGTCAGTCAGTCAGTCAGTCAGTCGCTCACTCACTCACTCACTCACTCACTCACTCACTCAACCACTCACTCAACCACTCATTCAACCACTCAACCACTCACTCACTCACTCAGTGGTTGAATAACCTGTAGTTGACGCTACCGGTCCTATTTATAGCAGCAGCAAGGGAAGGATTTGTGACAGCACTGGTGATGGCACAATGCCTGTGGATAACATATTACGTTATGACCATGTAAGGCAATATAGCCTGGCTTTCCCTATAGGCTCCACATACTTTGTAACTGTGTAAGGCAATATGGGCCTTATAGGCCTTATCACCCACTCACTCAAGCCATTGAGTGAGTGAGTGAGTGAGTGAGTGAATTGAACGAGTGCTTCTGACACTGAACAAGTGCTTCTGACACTGAACAAGTGCTTCTGACACTGAACAAGTGCTGAACGACTGCTTCAGGAGAACACATTCAGTTGCATCATTTTAGGCATTTTTTCCTGGATTTTGGCTAGGGTCTATGTGTTAATTTCTTGATATTTCCCTGTATATTTCCAACTGAGATCAGATCTTGGAAGGATCACATGTTGCAGTAGCCTGAAGTTTGTGTTTAGTGATACCTTCTTCCCTGGTTAGAAGTGGATTACCACAAAATGTAACCAAGCAAAATTAAAGAATTAAAGCCTCTGGAAACCCAAATCCACAATAACCTTCTAACTGTAATGTAATTTAGGGTCTTATGTACATAATAGTAAGCATCTAAAAAGTATTAGAAATTAGTTTCAATCCAAATTCGAAATATTGTCATTTAAGTTTTTGTAAACTTTCCTGATATTGGGTTTGAATTGGGCGTGGTTATGCTCGGACATTTATTACGCAATTAATTCCGTGAACCAATCATAAAAAAATCACATCAGTTGTCAGTTGTTGTTGAGCGAAAAAGAAACAGATGCAACAAAACCTCTCTTCACTGGTGAGTCGAGTCAAACTAGTGTAGCCGCTCAGAGCTGTATGGTGGAGAGATGCAGATGACTCGCGCGCGTGTGTGACGCCCGTGTTTTCTTTTTTTCTTGTGAAGAATAAATCCCACAGATCCTCAACTCCGGTGTGTGTCTCACTCACTAGCTACACAACACAACGCAGAACAACGAGAGCAGAAATCCGTCTGCTACACTAGCATGTAGAGAAGATGTCCGCTAGCTGTGATGCTAATTTTCGCTATGTTCAACTCCATTGAGTTATGCTAAAAGCGTTAGCGATCTAAAAGTCCGCTAGCTGCAATCGAGTTTTTACTAAAAGTATTAGCTCTCTGAACTAATTATTTTGGTTGGTTATGAATGAAATTGTGATTGTGAAACTGAAGTGAACTGCCTATGTTGTACAACAGAAGTTTGTGAATTGGAGCATTAAGTTGATTTCATAGTCCTCTTAAGAAGCCAGAGTCCTCTTAAGAAGAAGAAGAAGCCAGGGAGATGTCAATCAAAACGTGATCTGCCACGCCCACACAGTCTTGAGAAATGGTCTAAACAGCAAAATGAGCTGTTTTTTGAACTAGGTTTTCTAATAGTTATGAACGTTTATTTTCACTCAGATTTTTGTGGATGCTTAATGAGACACTCGACTTTGATATCATATATGCATTTTTACTATTTCAAGCCACATTTTCAGAGGCTTTAAGAATAAAAGATAGAAGACATAAATCAACTGTCAAGAGATGAAGGTGAAGGGAGTGGCTAGGCTACAGAGACCAAACACACACTGGCACACATCCAGAGCACATGTGAGACATGATACCAGTGGTAACTTGCCTGGTGGCAACTGTGGCTTCTGTTCCCAGTATCTCACACACCCTCAATGACAAACAAAATGATTTGCATTTGATTTGATTAAACAACTCATGTAAATCCACCTCATATCTGTTTCCCATACAGTAATTGTTTACCACTGCTCTTTATGGTGTGTTGGAAAAACACACCTGAAATTGAAAAAGTGCAGTGAGAATGATGGAAGCAGTTCAGATATTTCAAATCACTGACCTCCAATAGAATGAAGTGTGATTCCAAGAAAATGACAAGAAAGAAAGAAAGAAAGAAAGAAAGAAAGAAGTGAAAACTAGCTTAGTGCTGGTTTCAGGCTTGCCACCTGTTCTGTCTGTGAAGGTGACCAATGTAACAGCTTAGAGTATCAAACCCAAACATATCAATTGTACAGTGCACCCCCCACACACACATACACACACACACACACACACACACACACACACATACAAACAGAGTATCAATATAGTCTCTCTCTCTCTCTCTTGCACACACACACACTCAGACACATGCACAGTCCCATAAGATTCAATTAAAAAACTGCGTAATTTTTTTTACCAGTAAGAACATAGAAGTGACGGGCAAAAATAAAATGAGTTACTATAGGTAACTGTAAAAACTAGATTACTAGTAAAAATGGAAATCTGACTAGTAAAAACCAATACCTAACATTAAATTAGAACTAGTATCTATTTTATAGCAACTAGTAAATAGCGACTAGTAGCTGACAGAATAGTGACTAGTACTATTTTAGTAGTTTTTTTCATTTAGCATGTTTGTGTTCACATGTGGCCAAATGTGTATGTATGTGGTGGAAAAAAAGTCATATATAGCAAATATAGCAATGCCCCATCTTTTTTAACTCCACTATCTGATGCTGGTATATTCCTGTAAAGTGAAACTGTCAAAGCACTTTGGTCTTGTGATTTCAAAGAAAGTGAAAGTGAAGAGGCAGGTAGAGGAGGGATGCGAAGCAGTGGAGGCTAAATGAAACCTATGGAGCCATATACTTCAAAAACAGTGGTTTGTACATCCTGCACACACACACACACACACACACACCCAAGCACACACAGACACACACACAAACACACACACACACACACCAGTCAGTCATACCATGGGGGAGGTGCAACCATGAGTATATAAATTGTTTTATGGTGCATTGTCTCCCACTTTTTTTTCATCATCACCTACCGCTCTTTCTCTCCATTTGCATCACACGGATACAGGTAAGGTGCTGGAAGATGGTAAATACTGTAGGCATGCTTTAATACTGCATCTTTCATGCTTTAATACTGAAACTTTTAAAAGCTAATTCCAAATAGGTTTAAATACTTTAAAAATAATCAACATGAAAAATAATCAGCACAAAAAGAAAACACGCAGCATTCCTGTTACTTTATTTGTTGATTGTTCAAAGCTTGTTCTGTAATTTTTGTTTCAGTCTCACAGACTGTAATTTTTTATTTGCTAGGTATCTGTCTGTTATTTTTAAAGTGAAATTTATAACAACAGAAACAGTATTATCAGTATCAGTATTTAAAGAAAAATCCAAACTATGTTGTCAGGCTCTTAAAGGGGAATGCCGCCCATTTTTCTGAGTGTCTCCATCCGAAGGAGCCCAATAATTCTGAAGTGCTATTTGTTTTACAAAAGAAAAGATATTTTTGTCTCAGGAAGATCCACCAATATTTTCTGTTTTTGCAAGTATTTCACTGCTATGCTGGATGGTTGGGTTTGGAAATGAGCATGTGCTACATCAACCACAATGACACCGACAAACCAACATGCAGGAAGAGGAAGGGAAAGTGATCAGACTATCAAAAGTCGAAGGCAGAGGGAATTTCCACCTTCAGACACTGAAAGATGTAAAAAGGAGGGTTAAAAAACCTAAATATAAAAATAATAAATCATTAACCTTGGTGATGGTGAGAGGCGCACATGCACAGCTGTTTGTCTCGCAAAATATACTTGCAAAAGCAGACAACACTGGTGGATCTTCTTCAGACACAAATGCTTTTTCATTTACAGAACAGGTTCAGGCCTTAGATCCAAACTTCCACTGACATTACATTGTACTGAAAAGTTGAAAAGCATTCCCCTTTAAAGAAAAAACGTATTCATCACTTCAGCATTAATGTGACTGTACCAGGCCAAACTACATTGCATTACCTAAACTACACTGTAGACATATTGATAGTGATTTTATATTGCCAATGGGGGGTGGGGGGTTGATCAGCTATACTGCTGTGTCTGTTACCACCACTTTACTCACCATGACCTTTCCTTACCCCTACAGCTGAGCTAATCCTCCAGCCAGAACAGCGATGGCAGCAGCAAGTTCAGACTTGGGCAGAAACAGAGTGGCTGGCAGTGGTTTCAGACCCACCAGAGGCCTGTACTTGATATTCAGCCTGCTGTGTCTGGTGGGTCTTGCCAATTCACTGTTAGAGATGGACACACTGGTAAGTACATTGTTGCTTACCCTTCCTGTACAATATGACTATAAGAAATTCTACAGGTGTTTGCCAAACAGGGTAAAGGAGAGATGCAAGGTTCATGACTTCATGGCAGCTTGTAGCGGCCCCTCACCCTGTCAAGAAGACTTAATGTTGGCATATGTTTATTTAGTCAGTTACCTGAAATTGTAATTGTTAGAACTGCTGTCCTGTTTACATGCCAAAACCTTCACAACATGCTGATTTTCACTCTGAATCTGCAGGAAAAGCTCAAAGAGGAACTTCGGAACATAAAGCAAAAAGCGGAATCTGTAAAGGTGAGTGAATCAGGCTCCATTTTGCTCAAATGGTGGATGAGTAGGCTAGAGAGTCAGTTATGTGTGTGACAGTAAAGCGGCATTCATATGGGACATTTGGCATCTGTCACATTCACGGACAAGTATGCATTGTCTGTTGCTGTATGCCTTGAAACTTTTTGAAGCAGTCTGTACAAATTTCATTGGCTGATGAAGTCCGTTAGTGGATGTTTACCTGTGCGCCATCAAAAATTCAGCAAGTTTAAACTTTTTTGATGGACTGGGTTGCGATATCTTGATGCGCTGCACTCCGACAATCCATGTTATTCGTTAATACATAGGTCTTATTGTAATACATGAAATATTTCCAATTTTTTGCTGTATCACAAATGCTCATGTGAACACCTAATTAAAATATTGTTTGTAAAGATTTGAGAAGAAAAACTGCATTTCACTTCAGAGCATCTACAGCTTTGGAGTAAGCTGGTTGGATAAGAGAACTGTAACTCATTCATAACTGACCATAAGTATTGCAATGACTGCGTTTACATGGACTTGAGTATCCCGGTTATGATCGGGTTTTTGAAGTATCCCGTTTTTGTGTTCGCGCATGTAAACATCATATCCCGATTTCAGAAACCTGGATAAGCCCTTATCCCGGTTTTGAGAAACCCGATTATGCTAGCTGGAGTACTCCGAAAGAAACCGGGATACTGTTGCATGTATACATCTTATCCCAATTTCTGACCGCTGCAGACTACCTGCGCAGGCGCGGCTTCAGCCAAGTGACGTAACAGAAAAACACAAACAATGGCGGCAACGAGAGCGTCTCACTTCTGGAGCGATGAGGAAACGGAGTTTTGTCTTTCGGTGATGAAAGAATGAAATATACTTGGCAGTTTAGATGGGAGAAAGCATCGAAATGCTGACCTATTCAAGTCTGTAGTATACAGACTACAGGACGCCGTTTCCTAACACGTACAGTGGAGCAAGTCAGGTCACGGTGGAAAATACTAAATATAGCTTATAGCCGCTTATAGCCCGCTATAATCCAAAGTGGTCTCATTTGCAATAGCCACAGTCAAATTAATTTAAGGTTAACAGTTACCTGTAAACATCACAGGCGCCTGCGCAAATAGCATGCAGTAATCAGTAACCAGGATACTAGTATCTATCATGTATATGGAGATATGAATAACCAGATTTCTCTGTGTTCCATGTAAACGCCATATCCAGAATATGATCAAAACCAGGATAAGCCTCATAACCAGGATACTCAAGTCCATGTAAAAGCAGTCATTATCTGTTACATAACAAACATAACATAGGGTAACATAGCAATATGTAGCAATATGTATATGCTATGTAATGAATCTGGTTTTTCTTTCCCCCAGGAAGACTATGAGTCAAAACACAGCGTCCTTTCAGAGGTTATGAATGAAAATGAGCGCTATGTGAACGCTATGCTGGCACTAATGGAGAGAGGTCCACCTGAGTTTAAATCACAGCAGGCATTTTTTGAGTCAATCAAGGCCTTCAGCGACACAATCAAGACTTTCATGGATGGGGTGGAGGAGCATACAGCTGCAAGATTTGAGAACCTCGAAAATAAATTGGAAAGTACGAAAGAGCTGCTAAAAAGCCTTGAGGAGGATCATGATGAATTCTAACAGTTTCCATTCCTGTCATTGTTTCTGTCTCTGATACTGTATCCATGTGTGAAGTCCTTCTGTTTTATTGTCCAACCTCAGTTTAATATTCTATATTCTCAGTTGTCCTTACTCCCCCTATTACAGAGGCAGGTGGTGAAAACTTTGTCCCACTGGCCAACACTGCAGACTGAAACTCGGCTTTTAAACATCAGCCCAACATGTTTTAGTAATATGGGACAAAGTTTGTATTTCAGAGTCAGTAATGCTAATTTGTGTTTTCCTCCTAACTGAACCTTTTGAAACTGAAGTAAAAAAAAAATATCAATGATCTGCTCCAGCATGTCATATGCACATTATAATTATACATATACTTAGTAATATAAGGTTTATTTGTGTTTGCTTTTCTTGTTTTCTTTCTCTATTACTTTACATAGTTCACACCTTAACAGACAAAGCAGAGTGATTTAGTAATAAATATCTTAAGTGCATTTGGATGTTTGTTTCCTGAAGATCTATTATTAGGAATTATTGATTTGTCAACTGCATATATCCATACAAAAATAATAAATGACTAAAGTCAAACTATTGATTGGTGAAGGCTGATTCTGTTTCTGTTAATAAATGATGAACCTCACATGGAAACGAGAGAGAAGAAAAGAGAGAGGAAAGAAAGAAAAAACAAAGAATGAGGGAGTGTTCAAGTCCAGATTCACTGTGTACACAAAATATACTGGGTATAGTATAGAACAATTTCTGCTTCAGTGATTTCTGGAACCACAACAATGTTTTATTTCTCACATGGCACCTCAACTTGATTTACAAAAAATAATAATAATCTTGACTTGTTTTGTGCTCATTCCCCACCATATCAGGCTGAAACACACATAAAATGATCGGAAACTTGGTTATCATTTACATGTAGTTTAGTTTTTCAGGAATGAACAATCATGTATCCCTGAAATTCATCTGCAAAAAAACAATATTCAATAGGTTAGCAATTTGAGAACATTATCTATTCACTGAATAGATAATAACTCACATTCAAGAAAAAGGGTTCATTGTACCAGTGAAGGAAAGAATGAATGAAACAACTAACTAACCAGTCAGTCAGTCAGTTTCTATCTCTCAACCTATTGTTTTTTTTTGTGCTTTTGCCCTCTTGGCTGAAGTGAAAGTGAAAGTGGTTTGAAGAATTTAAATGAGGGTAAGTACTGTAAGTACAGATGTAACTATGACAGTAGGTAACAGTCACCCAGGTACATTCCTCTTCCTCTGTGGACTATAAATACCAGGTGAAAAGACAAGGACACAGACGGAACAACACAGACAAAACAAGGTGAGTGATCAAAATGAGTAAATGATGAGACACTTAGACACTTAGAATTAAGACACTTAGAATTGTAAAAAGAAATCAAGTACTTTATGCATTGCTAATTGTATTTTGATATACAGTTAATAATTCTGAACTTTGATCAGTTTTAGTATTAGTATTAATATTAATATTAGTATTAATTACTTCTATTATTATTATTAATTATTATTTTTAGTAGTGTATAAGTAGCATTATTATTTGTATTGCTATTAGTATTAGTATTAGTGTTAGTTTTAGTTTTTGTATTATGTATTATGATTAGTATTATGATTAGATTTCCACTGGTAACTTCTTATAAACAAAATATAAAAATAATTTGAATAATTCATAACTTAAATAACAACAAAGCAGTGAAAATAAATGTTTTAGACAGCTTTATATTGTGCCCAGGGCCGGAGTGGGACTCATTATTTCACAGTATCCTTTTCTATGGAAAACAATATCTTTTAGTGCAAATGAATCTGTCTAGCCCTAGAAATATTTGCTGAATCACACTCGACAGCTCAAACATGAACATGTCACATCAGATTAGACCAATCACAATCTAATGTGTGGCAGGTTGTCAGGGAAAACGGGGGCGTGTCAGTAGCAGTGTGTGTGTGTGAGTGTGAGGCACAGAGAGCAAGTCAGCCTACATGTTGATATATTTACAAAATGATTGCGTTTCCCAACCCGTTACTGGCCCAACAACAACAGCGGCCCACCAGGAATCTTCACGGTTCTCCCGTGGGGAGTGAGTATTTCTTTTGTTGCCTGTGTCACTGTCAGTTTGATGATTCATACATGTAAAATATAAAGACATGTAATTTCTGAGGAAGAACAGTGGGAACTACCCACCTTACCGTCGTGTGTTTCTCTCCCAAAGTAAAAACTGAAACTTAAAATGCTGACATATGAAAAGTACATAGGAATAAACAAACTGGAATCTGGATTTACCAGCTCTTCAAGTTATACGCATATCAGATTTATACTCCTACTACTACTGTACTACTACTTTCTCCAGTTCATAGGGAGATCATTAAAAGTTTTAGCTATTAGCAAAACTTTGAGCTGTCTCATAGGCCGTTGAGAGAATCAGGTACCTTTACAGATACTTCTGGCTACATTATAGCCTACATTGAATCCCAGGATAGATTCATGTAATTTAAGACTTTTTGTCTCACTCAAGACCTTTATCTTCTCCCTTTTGAACAGCTGTTTTACACGATGGCCTCCCCCAGTGATCTCCAGTCCAGTTGCCAATGTTCTATCTGTTTGAATACCTTCATTGACCCAGTCTCTACTCCTTGTGGACACAGCTTCTGCAAAGTCTGTATTGGCACTCACTGGGACATGAGTGATGCTATTCAGTGTCCAATTTGTCAAGAAAGCTTCAAGAAAAGGCCACAGTTCCGTGTCAATATCACAATTATAGATCTGATGAACGTGCTCAAGGTAAACGGAGAAAGCATACATGAGGAAGAGATTTCGACCCAAACTTAAGACGTTTTGTGTGATGTCTGTACCGGAGAGAAGAAGGCGCTCAAGTCCTGTCTGCAGTGTGAAGAATCTCTCTGTGCTGAACACCTGAAACCTCACCAGAATGATGCTGAGCTGAAGAGACATGAGCTGTGGGATCCTGTCAACAAACTGAAGGAGAGGTGAGGCCAAGTTTTGGTGAAGTTTCTATATTTTTTCACTTATGGTTAAGGTTAGGATTTGCCCCTATTTGTCCCTATTGTATATAAACACAGCAAATTGTCTTAGGAAGCATTAAGGCCCAAATGCTCTGGAAGTGACTTTTATCGCACCTTGTTTGATGCTCCTATGGGAGGGACATTCTAAAAAGCTTAATGTTAAAAAGGCTTAACAGGGCCAAAAAAATATTTAACTTTGATGAAGACATCAAAGTTTTTCCCAGGTATACAGCACCATAAGAATTAGCAATGATGAAAACAAAATCAATCAAAATCAATTTGATTGACTTGAAAAAAAGGGGGCTTAACATGGCTTAATGAGCTAATATTGAAACAAAAATGCTGAAAATGTAACCATGAATTATAGACCATAACCCTTAACTAGCGTCCAAAAAGAATGTCTAGAAAAAACAGACAAACGTTTTGTTTTTTTTAAATCACCACAGTCTGAATTTCGACAAAAATGAGGGCTTATTTTGCCTTAATGTCCTAAAATCGAAATAGAAAAATTCATCTTTATTTCAGGCATCAGGGAGATACAAGGACATACTGTTGTGAAAATTTCAAGTTTCAAGTTAAAGTGAAAGTTAAAGTTAAAACTATAACAAGTTTGAAAACATGCGTCTGATGTTTCCAGTGTGTGTCTGGCAAAATAGTTTTAAACAAGCACAGATGCTGTACAGGCCCATGCCGCTTTCAGTTCAATTCAATTCAGTTCAATGCATTGAAGCATTGAGACAATTTTTTAATCAGTTAAATGACCTAATTGCACTAACATTACTTAAATACCACAAGGTAATAACATTACCTGCCTTTAAAGTTTCTAGGGCAGCAGAAGACGAGTTATCAGGTTACTGTTTACAAATCCCGTTACTAACACATACAAGTTTGGAGCAAATTGTGGAATGTTAAGTTTTACTTTTGTTTTCACAGCAGGAGACTCTGTTGGATTGAGTACAATGCTCCTGGTCTGCTGTCTGTGCATCTCCAAATGACAGACATGACGTCATGCGCACATCAGGCGCATCACGTCTGATGAATTGTTGATGACTGACTGACTGCCTGACCTGAATATGTCTCGCGACGCCCTTGGCCTTGCCGTGGGAAAAACATTCACCATGTTTTGTACTAATCTGATACACCAACATATGATCTCTAGATAGGTTATTTACCATGTGCATTTAACGGCTTGTATAATAGCTTGTATATGGATCATGAGGAAGTGCAATTGTGGGAAATGTAGTGAGGATCCATTTAGGACAAAAATATAAATAAAGATGTATTATGGAACATTTTGATACTATGATGGGGAATGGAGCTGCTTAGGATGGAAGGCTTCCACAGAACATCACATCTCATCCCCATGCCCACGGACTATAGATGAATAACAGTTTACTAACTGGTGGACTTGATGAATACCCTATACCCCTGTCAAATAAACTACTTAACAAATTAATCTCACCAACAGGGTGTGCAAGCAGCACAGAAAACCTTTGGATCTCGTCTGCCAGTGTGATCTGACCTGTGTGTGTGTCCTGTGCGTCCAATCAGACCACCAAGATCACAACTGTGTCCCTTTGGAGGGCCATCTGAGAAAGAAGAAGGTGAGAGATTGATCAGGGACCTTTCCTTTTAGCATGAGTACTTTATTCTAAGACAACTACACACACCTGATTACACTACTGAAAATGCACTGACATTCTTTAATTAGTATTATGCAGTATGAATTATTTACCATATTACATGCTCAGATCAAGGTTGAGCAGGCATTGACAAAGGTGCAGCAGGAGATCAAGAAGCGGGAAGAGATGGAGAAAAAGGTTGTGCGATCAGTGGAAATCAGCGAAGTAAGTCAAGCTAAAGATATTTACTGTAATTCCTTATAAAGTGAACGATTTTCTGCAGGGGTTCTTAAACTATGGCTTGAGACCCTACATGGGTCAGAGGCAGACGTCTGGTAGGGTAGCAATATGTTTTAAAGGGCCATGGTGACACAGAAAATAAGATAAGACTGAAAACGTTTGAGAGCTCCTGATTTTTTGCTATTTAGTGTAATACATATATCAATATCAAAATAATTAATCTAGGTTATTTCCACAGAATTTGAATGGATAGAACGGTCTTTCCACTGTTTTCTATGGTATTTTGGCTGGTACACCAAAAAATGGCGTCTATGGTTAGTTTCTATGGTGACAACGGAAGTTTGACCATTAAGGCCGTAAAGTGTGTCACCGGCTGCCTCATAGTGGAGTGGGTTAGCTTTGTAATGTTGCAAGACGAACGTTAAATGAGTAAAATGTGATGACTTACCAACAGTAATATAGCGCGATTAAACCCAAACGGTCCAAAAATCCTTCAGTAGCTCCCCGCTGACAGCAAAGCGACGCAGTTTTCCACTGCCTGGTCCTTGCTGCGACTTTCCGTAAATCGGTTTATACGGAAGCTAGGCCAACGGTACAAAGGAGGTTTTATATCATGGAATGCTACACCTAAAAATGGCCACCACTCCGACCACCAGGACAGTTGATTAGAATGGGAAAGACCGTTCTATCCATTCAAATTCTGTGGTTATTTCAATGATTTAAAGCTCAAAATTGAGCTTTAGTGCAGTGCATCTCATGTATTATACTGTATACCATACTAATGTGGAATAAAATAGAATAAAAGTTTGGATCTTTAACATCTTACTTACTGAATTTTGATACAGATTGCAAGACATAACACTTGGACAGATATTATTCAGCTGTTAAACTTTATCCAAATTCCTTCAGATTATTTGATTGACTGTCAAACTTTATCCAAATAAAAAAAAACAACAGAAAAATGCCAGCACAGACACTGAAGACACCCTGAGGATATTCACTCGTCTACAGCAAGTGTTTGAGTTAAGTCAGACAAGACTTCTGGATACGATCCCCATTCTACAGAGAAAAACAGAGGATCACTGTAAGTCAGTCAAAGAAAAGCTACAACAGGAAATTGGTGAGCTGGAAAAGCAAAGAAGTGAACTGGAGCAGCTCTCTCACATTGAGGACCATCTCCATCTTCTACAGGTAATCTGTGGTGCTCTTCTTCATCTCTTTCTCAACTGAGCATGATCATTGCAGATTGTAGTTTTAGTTTTTTACAAACATTGCTCTGGAGGCAGAAATAATCAGTTAAGTTAAACTTCAGTGGGCGTAATGCTGTATGAATGCTTGACTGAAGTCCAGTGAAAAAAACAAGATGTAAGAGAGGAGGATGCTAATATTACGAAGCCTAGCACTCTGCTACTAACTGATACAAAAATGGGAATCTAGCCATACTAAGTTATCTAGGTTAGCTAGTTAGCCTAGCTGACCTTAAGTTCAAACTAGTCATAGCCTATAGTTATCTAGGTAAGCTAGCCAGCCTATTGACGTTACAGTCACGAATGCCATGGTCATGAATGAATAAAAACAAGAAGTCATTGCCGTTTACATTTTATATTTATATTTTGATCAGGGTTCCTTCTTTGCCGTTAAAGTTTGCCACTTAGCTAACGTGCTGAAAGAAAATGGTTCTTTGGCTCCGCCCATTGAGCCAATAAAAGAAAGGCCAACCTACCAGTCGATTGCTGTTTTGAAGTTCGCTTTCAAAATGTTCCTCCATGATGTTTCCTAGACTATACAAACCAGTGTTGTTAATTTTTCCGAATCATTCAAGAAAACATAATTCTGCATAATTGCTTGTTGCATGTAACATTGCCATGATAGCAATTAAAGTTTCTGTCTGTCTGTCTTTGCCTTTGCCCCCCTCAATCCCTCACTTCAGAGTATGAATTCCCTATGTGATCCTCCAACCACTAAAGACTGGTCTGAGATCAGTGCCTACAGTGATCCAGGAGTGGGTATACTGCAATCTGCTGTCAGTCAGCTGCTCATGACACTTCACATTGCAATCAGCAATGAACGGAAAAGAATGGTTAAAAATGGTGAGGATGCGATGTTAACAGTGTCCTGCAAGAAGAATCTCAATTTATCTGTCATTTATATGTCTTTTTTGGTTATCACTAATAGGTTTACAGGAGTCCAGGACTGGGTAACTTAATTCCAAAAACACTGTAAACATAAACACATTTTTGTGTTTTTCTTTTTTTTTTTTCTTTTCCTAACCTGTCCCAAAAAAAGTGGGCTGGCAACTCATTTTCAACACATTTTCATCCCTAAACAAGTTTTCTCCAATATTTGCAACCTGTCATGCAAAACAGACCAGGTTGTATTTTGCCTTCATTCAAGGGGGTGTTGTTCTTACTTTTTTGTTTGCTTGTTTATTCAGTCATTAATTACTGAATTTTCATTCATTCATTCATTCATTCATTCCCTTACAGAGATTAAGAGAATTCAGCAATATGCAGGTACATCTTGTTTCATTGTTTCATTGTATAGTCTTATCATTGATGAATACATCAGTCATCTGAATACATCATCTTCTATTCATCTGTTCCATGGTCTTTTTTCACAAATTATTTGACAGAACCCACATGTACAAACCATTCTCATTCTCTAGCTGTTGTTCTCTCGCTCTCTCTCTCTCTCTCTCTCTCTCTCTCTCTCTCTCTCTCTCTCTCTCTCTCTCTCTCTGTCAGTGGATGTGACTTTGGACCCTGACACAGCACACCAGGTCCTCATCCTGTCTGAAGATGGGAAGCAAGTGAGACATGGAGGCATCCCCCAGAATCTCCCAGACAACCCAGAGAGGTTCAACACTCTCCTCGGTGTCCTGGGAAAAGACGGCTACTCCTCTGGTGCCTTCTACTTTGAAGTCAGTGACTTTTCTGTTTAACCCCTTGAACTCTGATTTTCCCCCTAAATTTCCCCTTAAGTAGCTCCAAAGTTAGAAATATTTTTTTTTCCCATACTGTATGACTGTGTCACATACATATTCTGTATCTGCTCCTTCCAATGCTTATTGAATCTACAGCATGCATATATTGAGTGAAATATTCAAACTGCTTGCACATATCACTCTGGAAAACCCTTTGTGCTTAGCTTTTCTGCAACACAATAATGCTGCCCTTTTACTCTTTGTGTTGTACATGTTCATTTTAAAATTGCAAGGAATACATTACTTATTTTGAAATTATCTGTATTGCCCAAAGGTGCAGGTGGAGGGCAAGGCTGGCTGGGACATTGGGGTTGCCTTGGAAACAGTTGACAGGAAAGGCAACAGTGATGTCAGTCTGAGCAAAGGATTCTGCGCCCTGATGCTAAGGGGTGAGGAGTTCATAGCATGCAAGCAACCCCCAGTCAGGATTAATCTCTCCAAGAAGGCCCAGAAGGTGGGGGTGTTTGTAGATCACGAGGAGGGAGAGGTCCGTTTTTACGATGTCGGGAACAAGACCCATATCTACTCCTTTACTGGTATGAGGTTTCCCAAGAAGAAGTTGCACCCTTACGTTAATCCCTGTGGCATATGTGAAGGCAAAAACTCAGCCCCCATGCTAATCACTCCTGTCATCCAGGACATTTAGGACAACTGGGACGAGCTTAGCCTCAAGAAAGCATTCCTTCTGGTGCAGGTGGCCATTTTTCACTTCACACATCTCAGAAAAGCAGTTTTGAACAATGTGACTGGTGTTTTTCAAATTACTGACAACTGATTGTTTATGATAGTATGAAGAATAGAATGAATCGTCTGTTTGGTTGGTACTGGGGTTATAGATGTCCAAGACAATTTTCATTTTTCTTTGCTTTTAAGTTTTTCTGCCCACTTTCTTTTAAGTCTTCCTTTCCCATTGAGTAAGTGTTAATGTAAGGATTATGAATTATCAATCAAATGCCATCAAATAATGATAAAACCAATATCAGTTTGAGATCAAATGAACAGGTGATTGTACTTTTTTGGGATGACGTTATTCTGTGTGTGAATAAATAATGATTAACGCGAAATCCTAGTTGTTATTTATTGCTGTGTGGTGTAATTTCACTATTTTTCTAAACATACAATCAATAACCATCAGATTGGATCAGCTCTTGGAAGAAACATTGTTGAGTCAAAGGCATTTAGGGGCACCATCCTTAAGCCAACAGTTGTTAAGGAAGCAGGAGAGCAAATTTGTAGAAGCTGTACACTGTATCACTATTGGACCAACACCAAACATTCTTGATGAAGCTCAAACACAAGTGACATCTTTGTTGAGCAACTTTTGCATGTTGGCCATACCCTGTGGTGAAGAGCTGGACTACTTAGAGGGATGTAATAAAAACTGTACTTTACTAACAATACAGTGCAATGCTGGTTCTGATGTTCTGATTTTAACATTTTTACATGCAAAGTACATCAAAGGTTAAATTAAGCTAGTAGCTGTTCATAAATATCCCATGACATTTTTTCACCACTGTTTTCTCATTTTGATGCGGACATAATTCAGTGAACAGACCACTCATTCACTATTTTTTATTTGGCATGACACTGAAGTCACTGTCAGTCAAACAATAAGCAAGAAGGTGTAGCTGAAGTGTGCAGCCAGGGGCGAGGAGGGTGCAGAGTCAATATTGACATGCAAAATACTTTTTTAGGGCTGTCACACTTCTGCATGGGTACAGTACATCTTCAACTCTGTTGGCCACTCTGCTCACAAAGTCATCCTGCTTGTGATGACACTGTAGGAAACATAAAGTCAAGGTCTTGGTGGGATCTAAACCTATCCAGTCAGGAACATGTTTCTGTAGGCTGGGGTCCTGACCAGTGAGTGTCTCTCAGGAGAGTGGATCAGCTCTGACAGGACTGCAGTCAAGCACAGAACTTCACAGTAAGGTGAGTGATGTGATCATTTAATTTAATGTGTAATGTTTAGGATGTTAAATTGCACACTAGTTATTATTCTAGTTATAGTTATAATCATTTAATTTATTTTATTAGTAGTAGTAGCATTGATCTAAATGTGAATTTTGCAAATGGTATTCTGTGACATTGTAGAGCAGTGTTATGTATAGTCAAGTCAAGTTTATTTGTATAGGCCGCACTCAAATCTATCTCATATTATAAATCTTTCTTATAATAATATTCTTATAATATTCTTCTTATAATATTCAATAGCAGGCTATTTTAAATTAGTGTGGTAAGTGTCCCTTTCCTTGAAACTATAGTGGTAAACAATTACTGTATGGGAAACAGATATGGGGTGGATTTACATATAATGAGTTGTTTAATCTTGCGAATCATTTTGTTTGTCATTGAGGGTCTGTGAGATACTGGGAACAGAAGACACAGTTGCCACCAGGCAAGTTACCACTGGTATCATGTCTCACATGTGCTCTGGATGTGTGCCAGTGTGTTTGGTGTTTGGTCTCTGTAGCCTAGCCACTCCTCTTCACCTTCATCTCTTGACAGTTGATTTATGTCTTCTATCTTTTATTCTTAATTGTTTAATTTTGCTTGGTTACATTTTGTGGTAATCCACTTCTAACCAGGGAAGAAGGTATCACAAAACACAAACTTCAGGCTACTGCAACATGTGATCCTTTCAAGATCTGATCTCAGTTGGAAATATACAGGGCAATGTCAAGAAATTAAGAAGTGTGTGTGTGTGTGTGTGTGTGTGTGTGTGTGTGTGTGTGTGTGTGTGTGTGCGCGTGTCTGTGTGTGTGTGTGTGTGTGTGTGTGTGTGTGTTTGTATATATATATGTCTGTGCTCTTTTAGCAGGATTGCTGTAGTCATTCTTCTTATTCTTGAGTCTTATGTTTTTACTTTCATTTTTAATTCTTTGATTTTGCTTGATTGATTGTGTGCTTTCAAGGGTGTGGCATTATGTGCAAGTGAATGCAGTGATTGTTATCCAAATGTCATGCAGCTAGGGAAATGCAGAGTTGGGACTGAATCACAAGGTCACAGGAATATTGCATGTAGCTAGCTCAGAGTCACCAGAAGGTCCCCAGATCTCAGGTTGTAAGGCTGAACAAGTGTGTGTGGCAATAAGGTGCCCCGCTTGCAAGAGAGGAATTCCCTTCACTTTCCAAAGCCCTATGCATATTGATCTAAAATCTCTCTCAGATCTACCAACTACCATCTATGTTTGAGACAAAATTTAAGCAACTTTCTAAGAGGTTTAATACATAGTTTAAATCATATGACTCCTGGCTCGCCTCTTTTCAAGGAAAATGCATTCTCCAGTATGAACACCAGGTGTCAGTGTTTGATCATATTAAACTTTGAACCAGTGACTGGTGTATCTGTTCATATTTTATAACCTTTGGCTAGAGGTGCAGAAAATGACAAGATCAAAAAGTGATTGTACCAAAGCACAACTTTTAATGTATTTTATCTTCCAGAGCCTTTCCTTTCCTTTCCAGAAATCAGCTTTTTTCAGATCCCTTCTTTTGTCTGAAGTCAGAGGCAAACTGGTGAATTTCTACCAAAATTAGGCCTACATCAATGGGTTCCTCAGGTTGCACCATTTGAGATAGTTTCACCTGTACGAAAGTTCAAATGCAGTTATAATGTAGGCAGCTACTTATGTACGCATTACTGAAATATTGAAATTTAAGTTTAAGCAATCCCTTTGGTATATCCCACCCTCCATCTCTCCATCATAAAGAAGTCTTTTGAGGACAGTGTAATAAATTGCATACACTTGGTACATGTTGGTACAAGTGTAATATGTTATACTGTATCACCTTGGATGATGAAATGTTAATTTCTACTTCGAGATAGTCTAGATGTTCTAGTTCTGTTCTACATTTAAAGTCATTTTTTAAGCCAAATTTTGAATTTACATGTAGACTACCTTAAGTCATCGCCTACATTAAAATTTTAAATGTAAAATCAGCGTTATTACTGTAGACTCATATTTGAGGGTGGGATTATACTATACCAACCTATCAGCCTATTATGGACTTGTATTAGAGGGAGGGGTCATAGTACACTAACCAATCAACATAAATACTATGGACTTAAGTAAGGATGCACAGCACACACAAACACACACACACACACACACACACACACAGAGAGAGAGAGAGAGAGAGAGAGAGAGAGAGAGAGAGAGAGAGAGAGAGAGTCGGAGACAGAGAGAGAGAGAGACTGAGTGTTTCCTCTCTCCCTTAACGGTCAATCGGGGAAATTGACAGCTCTGTTGTGCTGCTTCACCGGGGGCCCTGATATCACAGCCAGCCTCCGTCACTACTGCGTCAGCGCCGATGAACTCAGCGTTACCGGTAGGGAGGGGGAGGAGGAGGGAGTGGGTGAACACAGAGAGAGAGAGAGAGAGAGAGAGAGAGAGAGAGGAAACGGGGTGTTGCCGCCTCCGAGACACACTCACGCATCGCAGAGTAACGGCAGCAGGGCGAGAACAGAGCATCCTTCTCCTCCCTCCATCCTCCTCTCTGGGAAAACAAGGGTTGCTTTTTGAATTATTGAAGCCGTACACAAACCTGTACATTATTAAACATAATCAAAGCCGACATATTGCGGAGATACCTCGACATCAAGAGACCCGAGTTGCCGTCGTTCGAGAGGAGAGGAGAGACATCCGTGTGAGACTGAGAAGAGCATTTCAGCACCTCGGACAGCGACCATGGCTCCAATGGTGGCGGACGGGGCGCAGCTCGGTAAGTCAAAACACCGCCGGTTAATGTGTTTAAACCAGTGTGTGGGTGTGGGAGGTTGTTGGTGGTTGACTTGTTACTCCCCTTAAGTAACGCGTTACTCATTACTCGTTTCTCCTCCCAAAAGTATTGTCGTTACTTTACGCATTAACCTATCCATAGTAGCAGTAACGCTAATTCGTTGTTTTGGTTTTCCGTTACAACCTCCAAAACTATCGGTTGCCTCCTGTCTTGCCTTCAAAAATAAGGACAATACAGTTTCATCACCTGTGAATGGTCAGGGAAGTAAATAGCGTTGATATCCAGTGTGTTCCTTTTACTGGATAAAATCAAAGTATTTGGGAATACTTCCACCTGGTAAACTTCAATTTCGCATCTAAGCTAGCTTAGTAGGGCGACGGCTAATAACTAACGACTTGTTTTTCTTTTTTTTAGATGGGTAGCTAGCTAAATTATTACAGAACTTGGAATAGTAATTCGTTACACTACTCGTTACTGGGGAAAGCAATAGTACTGTGTTGCCTGTTGTTAAATAGTATTCGTGGCTCCTAGCCCACACCGGTAAAGGCTGGGAAGCACCTGTTTCTTTTCTTTCTTTCTTTTCTCTTCGTTCAGCAGCTCAGCTCCCTCACCGCCCTCCCGTCGCCACAGCCATCTGTCTGTTGTTGTTGCCACGTAGAAAACCAATCCACCCAGGATGCTAGACTGAAATATTAATGGAAAGGGGACAGGAAAATAAATATGTACAAGCGCTGGGAAATAAAACTGTAATTATTTTACCATCTCTCCATTGCGCTCCCACGAATATAATTATATGAAAGGCAGTCCCTTAAAAAAAGAACTACAGTAATCCTATTATAGGCCCAAGTTTTAGAGGGATGCTATACAATTATCACAGCAAAACTATATCCTTAAAGGTAATGCATAGGAATAATACAATGATACCATTGGAGGAAAAAATTC
This sequence comes from Centroberyx gerrardi, assembly GCF_048128805.1. Lineage (NCBI taxonomy): Eukaryota > Metazoa > Chordata > Actinopteri > Beryciformes > Berycidae > Centroberyx > Centroberyx gerrardi. Next base: position 16,014,932 of record NC_136019.1, read on the forward strand.
CATTAAGTGCGATTAGGTCACTATAAACACTAATGTGGAACACAGACACACCATAAGTGCCTATAGGAATATTATAGGAAAATGAAAATTATTTTTTGTTTGGTCCAGACATGGCACTTCCAGCACTATAGTCTCTCAGGCAATAATGCTATTATGTGAGATTTTTTAAAAAAAAATTATTTTTTTTATTTTTTTGTCAATAATGCTGTAGCAGTGCTGACCATCTGTAGTCTATGTGAATTGGTTTTCACTGGATGAAACAGATTTGGTAGGCAGGAACATTGTCACTTTGTCACATGAGTGATGTCCTGCTGTGTGCAAGTATTCTCTCTCTCTCTCTCTCTCTCTCTCTCTCTCTCTCTCTCTGTCCCTCTCTCTCTCTCTGTATGGGTGTGAACCTGCATGCTTTTCCACTGGGCGATCCTCTTAACTGCAGGAAATTGTCTGTGTTTCCTCCAGTGAAATAGACCTATTATCTCTGGCTGCTTGAGCAGGCTGCCTGATTGGTGTGGAGTCACAGTGGACCATCCCTTATAAACTATAGCAATCCTATAATAAATACATCTCAGAAAGGTATGAAGCAAATATTACAGCAATAAGGCCCATGAGTATATTTCAGAAATACCTATAGGAGATAAAAATAACATTAAGTAGAATAATGTCACTTAACTCACTAGACACATTTTGATTCCTTGTAGGAATATTATAGGAATATCATAAAGAGGGTAAAGGATAAATGGGTGTTGGAAAGTGAGTGATATGAGAAAAATAGAAAGAGATCAGCATGTCAGCACAAATAAATTAATATAGCCTACTCCCTTATTTATTTATTTTCATTTTTACAAGGGATTGTAAGGAAAACGTGACTAAATAAATTGCTCACCATCTCCCTTGTTGAGTTTGAACAAATCCCCCACTGGTGTAGAAGGAATATATTTCAGCATAATGTGAGCAGATCACAATTTGCTAGGCTGTTACTCTGTCATCATGATATCTAAGACCTTTTCAAATTTGGATTTCGCTGGGGAATGATAAGTTAAAGTTGTAGCTTACAGCACTTCCATTGAAATTATTTCCAGTGCAGAGTATTAACATAGTGAGACACTAAAACTACCTGCACAGTGGTAAGGGATACAATGTTGTGCACAAACACTGAATACTGGACAAAATTGTATAATCTATAATAATGTGTTTGGCTATTCTGTATAAGCCTGTCTTGGTTTTTTGTTTTGACCAGGATGATGATGTTTCCTTGTCATCATCATCAAGTCATGGCATAACAGATGATCAAAGATTGGAAAAAAAATGTCTCTGACCTGTTTAGATATGTAGGTCTGCATATCATTGGCCTGACACTGATGATTATCATAATGATTGTTATGATACTTGACAAGTTGTCCTGTTTTCTGTTTGATGGCACTTAAAAGAAAAACAGGGATTAGAATAAACGCTATTCTTCCTGGGCTTTGTTACTATATTAAGCACATGGAATACTTTTGTACGCTATGCTTCTGAGTTCAACTATTTTTATTCAGCTGCCATGAAGAAATCAACCAAGCATCACTCGTAAACAGGATTCATGCAATTTCTCCCAAACAGTTGCACTTCACCAACAATAGCAATTCAATTTTAGAATGATTCAAAACACAGCAGCCGTTTGCCATGTTTAGAATATGAACACGATTCTGATGCTAATTCATGGGGGTTGAACAGATTGTGTTGTTGTCGTCTCTCTGTGAGTCAGACTGCAGCCTGCGTCAGTCAGACCGTCACACAGACAGAACGGATTCAGTTGACTCGGCATGACAGTAAAACCTCTTGAGGTTGGTCGTTGGTTGTGAACGGGGAACAATATTTTTTTGTGTGATTGTTCTACTATTGATTGTTCTACAATCTTGTGTACAAGCTAGTTTGTGGAGGTGTATAACCAGAAATGCATTAATATTGCATTAGTAAGGTGGGGTTTTCAAAAGTAGACGCGCTTTCAAAATATGGTGCAGCAGGCATGTACAAAGTAGGACTTTTGTGATGGTTATAGTGTCAGTTTAAGTTTTGAGGTGGTTCAACATTTGGAGCCCAGCATGGGAGAAGCTGAAAGCTGAAGCCAAATTGGCCAAACACCCCACTGGGACATTTACTGATAGCAAAGTAAAGTGAAGAGGAGTAGCTTGCCAGAACTTGTCTGATATACTGTAGAGCAGAGCTGGCACGGCACACACACACACACACACACACACACACACACACACACACACACACACACACACACACAGATGCACACGCAGAGATACACAAGCTTTAAGAGTGGTTACAGAGAAAATAAACAGTGAGATGTGCAGGTGGATTATTTATTCTCTCTCTTTCTCTCCTCTCCCTCTCTCTCTTTCTCTCTCTGTCTGTCTCTGTCTCCTCCTCTGTAGTGGAGGTGCCAGTGAGCGTTGCCGTGGTGAGTGTGTTCGGCCTGGTGTTCAGTGTATCAGCCTTTGCCTGGATCTGCTGTCAGCGTAAAAACACCAAATCCCAGAAGACACCTCCCTACAAGTTCGTGCACATGCTCAAAGGGGTCGACATCTATCCCGAGAGCCTCAGTGGCAAGAAGAAGTTTGGTGCAGCCGGCACTCCAACTAACGACACCAGTAAAACTGACGTTAACGGAAACTGCCACACCACTTCGACGGTGACCCCTACCGGCACCGCTAAGCTGGCTTCAAGTCCAAACGGCTCCAGACAGGCTCTGCATCTGGACCTGGAGAAACGGGATCTGAATGGCAACTTCACCACCAAACCCTCCCACCACCACTTACAGCAGCAGAAGGTCCGGAGCTCCCCGGACCTGGAGCTGCCCTCTCCCCACACGGGGTTCACCCAACCTGGGGTGATGGACCGCCGTGACCTCCCCTCTCCCTCCAGCACCCTCTCCAGCCAGGCGCCCACACCGGCCGTGGACAAACCCCAGGGAGAGGAGAGGGAGGGCGGGCTGGGGACCCTCCACTTCTCCCTGGAGTACCAGCCCGAGAGGAAGGCCTTCGTTGTCCATATCAAGGTACTGTGTGTGTTTAAGTGTGTGTTTAGATGTGTGTGTACGTGTGTGTGTGTGTGTGTGTGTGTGTTTGTGTGTTTGCTCATCTCTGAAAGATATTTATTTCAAGTTATTTATTCTTGTGTCTGTTTGTTTAGTCTTTCTCTTTTTGCTTTTGATATAAAGTATGAAGTGCAATTCAGTGAGTGTCATGAATACAATTTAGATTGATTAATTGATTGATTGATTGATTGATCCATCCAGGAAGCCCATGGCCTGACTCCGACTGATGAGCAGTCGCTGACCTCTGACCCCTACATCAAGCTGACCCTGCTGCCAGAGAAAAAGCACCGGGTGAAGACCAGAGTGCTGAGGAAGACTCTGGACCCCGCCTTCGACGAGACCTTCAGCTTCTACGGGATCCCGCTGGTCAGAGTGTCGGAGCTGGCGCTCCACTTCATGGTGCTGAGCTTTGATAGGTTCTCCCGCGATGAGGTCATCGGGGAGACCCTCGTCCCATTGGCCGGGATCGACCTGTCGGAGGGGCGTGTCCTGATGAGCCGGGAGATCATCAAGAGGAATGTCAAGGTAAGAGCTGGAACAAACCAAAGTTTAAACCCTTTCAGGCTTGGTATTTGAATTGATATCTTCAGCGTCTTTGTTTTTTAACTATCATCAGTTATCAGTTTCCTTATTGGAATTTGCAATCATTGTGATTAGATTCATGACACAAACTGAAACCAATTTTACAATGAGCAAACTCTAAATTGATTCCAGAGATCTTTACCTTTGTTCGGTTTAACAATTCCAGTAACACTCCAACAAAATGTATATGTACCAGCAAATTCAAATTCCAATATTGTTCCAATAATGCCTCATCGTTACCTTCATTATAACAACAATGCCTGCGTCATTAGTCCCTAACATAATCTACTCTAGAAAAATATAAGAATTTGCATAATTTTACTAACGTGCAGTTCCAGTATTATAATATTAATCACAACACATTCATGCTGAGAGCCATTTATCACTTAAAATATAATGGTATTTAAATAATAGAGCTTGCCACTCATCTAAATGCAAATGTGACATAATATTAACATATTGCTTGACACCAATGACCGGGCAGAAATTTTCTATAATACTTTTAAGTCCTCATCATTGGTAAACCCTGCATCTTGGATGTAGGTTGTCCATTTTTAACTCTAATCATTAAAGCTATTGCTGTTTGCATCATATATTATGTTGCATTCAGTGTAGCAGGAATGCTTTTAAAAGCATGTAAATATTCTTTATTCACACTTGCATCATTGTCTAGCTAAAGACGTGAAGCTTCAAATTAATTGGACATTCAGACATATAGTCATTGTATTTTTATGTATTTTGCAATTGCAATCTGGGAATTCACTTTTATTGTATCCATGTCCAGTTGGCTTGCAAAGTATTTTACATTAGTACTTTGCAAGCCAACTGGGATGTGAGAGAGTGGGCGTATTCCTCTGCAGAGACAGAGAGATGAGATCTGTTGCATCAGTATAGATCTGTAAGCTGATATTCTGCTCAAATGGACTGCTGTGTGGTTAGATACATAAAAGCCTTAGGCCTATAGCTTCACTGTTTTTTCTTTTTATTTGTTTCGGCATTTTCGCTTCTGTTTATTATTTGTACCAAGAAAGTTTCAACCAAACACTAGTTTCAAAAATTCTGTTTGTCAATCTGAGGTTGAATTTTCAATTTTCAATTTTCAATTTTTTGAGATACAATCTACATCTCATACATCTCAATCTACATCTCATAGCAGTGATTGGAAATATGGCAGAGACCGATATATTCACATTAATTTATACATTTGTTTATACATGCATTTACTGGTACATTTCCAGTGTGTTTAATGCATTTAATAGGCGAAATGTGAGATCATATAGAAGAGTTTCCTACCAAAATACCTGCTAATTAGTAAGTAAAGGTCTCAGACTTGCTAATAATCTCAATTATAATCAGTTGTGTGTTTAATTTTCAAGCAAGCAATCATTTTGTCATTTGAAGGTCTTCATATGCAGACTGTTCTTGTACATCTCCGGTCTGAAACAGCTTCACTACATTACAGAGTAGTGCTGGGACGGCTGATGAGAAAGAGAATATCACGTGTCCATTTGTACATTCCCAATAGTGTATTGAATAGAGGGAGTGATATCTACACCACTCCATTATAGATCTGTGGGCTGATACTCTATAGACTTTCTGGTGAAGACGGGTTGTGCCTGGCTGCTCCGAAAGGCTGCAAATGCGTATCATTTCCAGTACATTTCCAGTAGGCATGGGACTATGGAGGAATGTCAGATAATATCAACACCAATTATAGATTTGGGCTGCTTTACTACTCCGTAGAACTGAGCTAAAAGATGAGCTGCGGCAACTGTTAGAGAATATACCCATGTGTATATTTACATTTCCAGTAAATGTATTGGATTGGACATGGTTTGTGGCACCAGGGATTGCAACATTGCATCCTGTGTAATAATACATTAAAATGGAATAAGAGATGATATATGAGCTGTGCTAAAAGGTTGGGCTGAGCACATGTGCATTTGTACATTTCCAGGTGGAATGTGAGACGATATCGCTGCAATTATAGATCTGCGGGCTGATGTGTGGTTCTCTGTAACGTTCGGCTAAAATGGACGGACTGTGCCTACCTGGTGTGAGAGGATACTTTTGTCCATTTCCAGGTGGAATGTGAGATATCTGTAACATCATTAAAGATCTCTGAGCTGGTATTCTCCAGAGTAGTGCTGGGAAACCTGACTCAGAGATTCTGAGAAACCAGAAGGTCGGTTACTTCTCGGTAGAGCTCCACCTGTTTTTCTTCTGCTGGCTCTCCCCACGCGAAGACTAATAGTATTTTTTCATTTCCATTCCTCATTTGACAAAACAAATGTTCAAGTAACCCCTGCTGCAGGGAGGCGTCTGTACTGTCTGAACTTCTATTTGTGGAATCAATCGCACTTTAGTTTTACAGTTTGTGATATTTCTCTGGGACGGGCTATTTCTGGATGCTTCTGTATCATTTGATCGTCGACAGGGGAAAAGAGAAAAGGGCTCGGCCTCTTTCAGTTATTTGTTGTGTATCGGCTTCAATTGCAAGAGAATATATTGGCGCTGGTTCTGCTGCATCAGAGGGAGAATCACTTTATTTGCCAAGGGCAATAAATGAGCAGGAATTTGTCTTGGTGCCACTGGTGCAGAGACCTCAACAACTTTAATAGAGTACACACTGACACACAGAGGGGCAACAGAGCCTCACATAGAGTGCAGAGGAACAGTGCAAGACATACAATAGACAGGCACTCTATATATATACAGTCAACATTCAGTGTCTATGTGTGTATAACATGGAGTAGTGCTTGTTTTAAAAAGATGGTGTTGTTTGCTGCTTTTGAGATATCTGAGATGTCTGCTCTCTTTTGTCTGCATGAGTTACAGCCTTTTGCAGACAGGGTGGTGGCTCTCTTTGTCTACGTCGCATGGATTTTGTCTGACTGCTTTGTGTGTGTGTGTGTGTGTGTGAGGGGCCAGCAGTTCAAGGAATGATCGATACAGCATGTCATAAACAGCGCATCGCCCCTTTTCTGTTCTCAGACAATCCACCCAGGAGGCATTTATACTGAACCACAGGGACAGAAAATAGTCCTCTGTAAGTGTGTGTGTGTGTGTGTGTGTGTGTGTGTGTGTGTGCGCCCAAACAAAAATGCATTCTCAACCTAAAGAATAATAGCAATGAATTGTATCTCTATTGAAGTGAGGACTGGTGCTTCTTATGCCAGTACCTGGAATATTGTTTGTGTTATATCATGATAATAATATAGTCATTACAGTATAGCTGCATCAGCATTGTCATTGTTTCTGAGCTATGCAATTAAACTACTGTAGAAGCCCTTGATAATTCATAATTAACAATTTTTTATAAGCAGGAATCCAGTTTTGAGTATTTCATTAACAAAAGTCTTTTCTTCTAAAGCCTTTTATCTTTCTCCAAATATTGTACTAAAATAACAGCGACTAACTGATGGAGTAGAATAGAATAGAATAGAATAGAATAGGATAAATTCCATTATAATTCTATTTTTCCATATCTATGGACTTCTATCCACTCATCCTCTCCCTGTCATCTGTAATAGAGTCCATCCTCCATTATTCGCAGTGTAAATATCAGTTCATCATCGTAATCTCCCTAATCTCCATGAAGGTCCTCAGAGGAATGAGATGAGAACATACTGTACCACCTGGCAGCTCACACACACACACACACACACACACACACACACACACACACACACATACACACATATACAAATGTGCTTATTGCCATAGTAACCAGGCCCAGAGGTGTGAGATCCTGTTAAGTGTGATCGCAGCAGCCAAGGTGTCAACCCTCGAGTGTGAGTGTGTGTGTGTGTGCTGGATATAGTACAGTGGGGTGCTTCTCACTGGCATATTTATGATATGATGTGAATTGAGTCCATAAGCAGGTGATGATTATTTTGTTGCCATGACACCAATGACATGGTCAGCACTGCCACCAATTATAACCAATTCAATTTTTCACTGCAGTGTTGTTGTACAAAGTGTACAAATATAAGCGTACAAAATATTAGGATGATCTGTAAGTTTCAATGAAGAGAATCCAGGTGAAAGCTGTGATCTTTTATTAAAAGACCCATTATAAACCTATTAAATCTTCTTTAATCATGAAGAGGAGATGTAGATGAACAGGAGGTGAAAGCTTAAAGGTTTTTAAGCCTTAGGGCAACTGAGACATGAGCTCAACAATATATTAGGAAAGTGGTCTTCATATTTTATACACTATGTGTACATAAAGGGACAAGAAATTGTCAAAAATTCAAAATAAACATCATTTGGCTCTCTTTAGCCAGCTCCCTAAGATGCTTTTGGGTATCTCACTGGATGAAAATGTCTCAAAATCTCTTCTCCTCCTTTCTCCTCTGTTCTTTTCCCCTCTGCCATCACTCTTCCCCCACTTCGTATCACTCTCTTTCTCACCTCCACTCCCTCTCCCTCTCCCACCACCTCTCACCTCATCTCCTCCTCCTTTTTCTTCTCTGTGCCCTCATCCCTCCCTCCTAAATTTACCCTCCCCTCCCCTCCCCTCCCCCCTCCCTCCCTCCCTCCATCTCTCTGTCCGTCCCCAGAAGTCATCGGGTCGCGGCGAGCTGCTGCTGTCACTGTGCTACCAGTCCACCACCAACACCCTGACCGTGGTCGTCCTCAAGGCCCGCCACCTGCCCAAGACCGACAACGGACCTACAGGTACGCACGCTCAGAGTTCCAGCAGTTCCCTTCGAAACACAATCCACGAGATCACTGCTTACATGCCTGAGGGCACGCACGGACCATACACACACACACACAAATGCACGTGCACATACACACGCACGCTTGCTTCACATAACAACAAATAGATGAGGCCAAATTGATTTTTGTCCTTCCTGTCGCACAGCCCAGACTACTTATGATGCTGTGATAGTGGCCATAATGACACGGCCACCGCACTAAAGTAATCTGATCTGGATGTGATAGAGAGCACTTTCGTGACAAGCACACCCACACACACACACACACTCACACACACACACACCACACGCACACACACAAGCAAAGTGTTTACACAGCCAGCCCCTCCGTCCTCGTCACTACCATCCATCATTTCCGCTTTATTGATCGCCATATCGATCTGGCCCAGGAATAATATGCCACTCTCAGACTGCTTCAGGGATGGATACTTACCATGCCTTCTTTTCTCCTTCCTTCCTTCCCTCCTTCCTTCGTTTCTTCTCCTCCTCGTCTAGACCCGTACGTCAAGGTGAACCTGTACCAGGGGAAGAAGCGCGTGTGCAAGAAGAAGACCCACGTGAAGAAGTGCGTCCCCAACCCGGTGTTCAACGAGCTGTTCGTCTTCGACCTGCCCTCCGACGAGGGCCTGCGGGACACCAGCGTGGAGCTGCTGCTGCTGGACTCAGAGAGGGGCGACTCGCGCTGCCCCAACCCCGTCCTGGGGCGCCTGGTCCTGGGCACGGCGGCGGCAGGCACCCCCGGCGAGCACTGGAGGGAGATCTGCGACCACCCGCGCCGCCAGATCGCCAAGTGGCACGCCATGTCGGAGGATTAGGACGGGCGGATTCTGTCGTCCAATCGCGACGGGGATGTTTCGAGGAATGGGCGGGATTTACCGTTGGACTTTCAGTGAGGGGCGGGTGGGGAACGAGGGGAAGGGAGTTCTTGGGACTTTGGTGTTTGGTTGGTGGGTGGGGTGGGGTGGGGGTGGGTGGGGTCATTTGAATTGATGTCATCATTCAATCAGTCAATCAATCACTCAATCAATCTTTGAAGTTATTGGGGTTTCAACGGGTTCAGGAGGGCGGGGCATGATAAAAGGGGACCCGATGGCTTTAAACAATCCCAAAGACTGTCGCCGAAAATCACCCGGTTACATGCAACATCATCTCCATGGCAACAAGCAATTGTCACGGCAACCGTGTGCAGTGCAGAATGTCTTAAATGTCGCTATCGCTCTTCTTCTTCTTTTTCTTCTTCGGCTTCTTTCCTCTGCTCTTCCTCTTATAAATATTACCTATTCCGTCGTATGAAAAGCAGAATGAACAACAACTTCTGACAATGCTGTAAAAAATGTGGATTATTAAACTTTATTTTATAAAGATAATGTTTTATTTATAAAAATGTAGATTGTTTTTATTTATGTTGTACGTTTTGTACTCCTGGTTGATTTGTTGAACATGTTTTGTAAGTATAAGTGGTATTTCATATATCATTACTTCGGTACAAGAAAGCCTAAATTAGGTGGGGTGAGAGAGGACTGGAACAGACTGAGTGCATTGGGGACAGTAACTGTGGGTGCATTTGTGTGTGTGTGTGTTTCGATATGCGAGTGCATGGGTGGATCTGTCTGTGTGTGTGTGTGTGTGTGTGTGTGCGTGTGTGTGTGTGTGTGTGCTCTGAAGGGATGCGAGCCACATAATGTTTACTGTAGGTGTTTTGTCCCCCTTACTGTGAGCACAAAGACAGATGAAATGTACATGTACTGTATGTACCTTACTATAAAACATGGCAAGTTCTGAGAAAAAAACACCAACCGAGTGTGTAGTCTTTATTTCACAGCTGGGCATCAGTGACATTAATACATTGTGTATGTACTGTATCTCAGTGTGTGTGTGTGTGTGTGTGTGTGTATCAGGTATTCACCCTTAAGTGCAGTATTACTACCGGATAATGACTTGTGAGGACTTTTTTTTTTTATTCCTTCCAGGGTAAAAGCCTTCTTTAGGGTAATGGAATTGGAATTAGGTTACAGAAAGCATCAGGGTGCGATTTAGGTGTTAGAGAATGAGTAAGAGCCATTTTAATGTCCTCTTATGTATAGCTGAAACAGTGTGTGTGTGTGTGTGTGTACCAGATATTCCTAAGTACAGTATGAAAATCAGTGAGACTATTCTTCCAGCAAAACAAAGCAAAAGAAGCAAAATCCTCTTTTCATGTTATCATACAAAATGATGTGTGGGTGTCTTTGTTTGTGTGTGTGTGTGTGTGTGTGTGTGTGTGTGTGTGTGTGTGTCCCCTCATCTCACCTCCAGCGTCCTGGGGGATGACATCACCATCCCCGTCCCATTCTAAGGCTGATGATGTAATATCTGCTGAGTGGCTAAGTGCTCTGGGATGAAGTCATCATGTCTGAATTTAATATCAGCTAAGTGGCTCGCTGAGGGAGGACAGCTGGCTCAGCTCACTTTCTTTTTTCTTCTTCTTGCTTGCTTTTGCTCTTTCTTTAACCATTTGTAACCCTGTCTCACTTAAAGGGACACTTCACCCATAATGCATCCAAACTCTCTCAACCTAATTGATTGTCCTAAACCAGGTTCTTCTTCTTCTTCTTTTAGTCAAAGACAAAAGAGTTTGCCTGGATATGACCAACCCGTGCCATTGCACATAAAACAAAAAACAAAAAGAAATTCTATCTTTATCTCTTCTCTTCTTTCTTCATTCTGCCTCTCTCCCTTCCCTCCCTCCCTCCCTCCCTCCTCTCTGTCTCTTTCATTCTCTAGTCTTACACAAAGTTACATCATCAGTGTTTGGCGGTGGAACCTCTGGAGAAGCAGGATGTGCTGTCGTTCTGTTCTTCTCCGGCTCTGACCTCTGAGGTCATCCTCTGAGGCAGGTTTCTATTTTAAAACTCCACTGTCATCCTTTCACACAGTCAGAAAACAGACCTGCGCAATCTGCAGCATCACTCCCCTTCCCTTCTCTTCTCCTTTTACTCTCCACCACACAACCAACTACAATCAAGGCCAAACATTTTGTGCAGACTGGACCCAAAAGCTGCATGTTTATGTCACTGTCTGTCTGTCTCCCTTTTTCCAAGGATGTAATTAAGGGTATTTTAATTTAAATTGAGAGAACTAAGCAACTAAAGACAATAAACAAGAAAAGAATAGTATGAAAGTAGTATGAAAAAATAAAAAATAAATAATCAAACAACTAAAAAAGAAATAATAAGAATAATAAGTATTTTCTCCCAAAATTCTCATTCTCCATATTCTCCATGACTTGCAATTCCAAAACTCAAAAACAGAAAAAACAATTAATAGTGAGTATTTTGACTTTACTAATAAGAGGTTATTACAGACCTGTGTTATGGTACATGTAGAATTTCACCATCAGGCACACAAACTTCTCAATAAATTCTCAATAAGTTATAATCCATAAATTCATCCATTGGCTAACCATTGATGTTTCTGTTCTTTGATTGTTTTTTTCCCATTGAATGGCAATGGAGAGTCTGTTTCCCTTTAACCTGTGCTTCAGGACCAGCCAGACACTTCCTCAACCTCTCTGCAACAATGGAGGACATTTACTAACTCACTCACACACACACACACACACACACACACACACACACACACGCACACAGACAACTCAGCCAGACCTGCAATTACTGATTTCACAGTGTTTTACTCCGGGTCAGACTGAAGGGACTGGTGCAGCTGTTTGGACTGAGGAACATTGTGTGTGTTTGAATGTGTATGTGTGTGTGTGTGTGTCTGTGTGTGTGTGCGTGTGTGTATTGACAGCTGGCCCAAGAGAGCAGTCAGTAGTCCCTCAAGACTTAATCAGAGAGTGCCTTCTGTGACGCAAAACCAGAACCCTGCTCTCTCTAGCCTACTGCACAGTCTGTTGTAGACAGGCACACACACCTACACACACACACACACACACACACACACACACACTCACACACTCGCGTACATCATGATATTACCTGTCCAGGGCATAACATCTGTCTGTGTTCCCAGTAAGGTCAAATCAATCTGTTTTAGAGAGAGAGGCAGAGAAAGCAAAACACAGAGAGCCCAGAGTGTGTGTAAGTAGGTCTCTTAGAGTATGTGCTTGTGTGCGTGTGTGTGTGTGTGTGTGTGTGTGTGTGTGCATGTGTGTGAGTTTGTGTACAAGAGAAAGAGATTTGTCCTAATTAGGAAAATGCTGGGAGAGGACATAAACCAAATTATACATCTCTGTTCTTATGAAAGCCTCTCATCTCAGCATTCATCTTATTGTAAATCATCCAACATAAATGCCTGCCCATTGAAACTGCTATAGCACCAAGCTCCCAGTTATGATAAGAGATAGAGGCATCATTCTTAATTACTGGAAATGTTAAAGCTGCCCTAGGCAAGATTTTGATGTCAAAATGTACCCGTCTTATCAGCGTAAATCACAAAGTGGGGCCACAGTAGAGAAGATTAGAATAGATTACTAAAAGAATACATGACTGATATTCTAACTAGTAACTGGAATACAGCTTTAAAATAACTAATATAAATAAATTCTCCTTATATAGGTTATTCTTATAGCCTCCCATTCATTGTCAGTGGACATTACAGATTGGAATCTGGCCTCTGTTATTTCTACGTTCAGTTGGATTTATTCATTGGATTAAATGTCCAAAATGATTGGAATTAAGTATGTGAATCCCACTTTAGGGTGGATGTTTCCTTTAAACAGTCTTCCATTCCAACGTATTGTAGTGGTGGTAGGTATTAATGGTGTCTGATATCAATATAATTTAGAGTTAGCTTCAATGAGAATTAAGAACGGGGCACCAGATAACAGACAGCATCGACAGGTCTCATCTGAAGGAGTGACTTTGAATTTAAACTCACACAATGAGCACAGGAGGTGACTTTATGCAAAATAATATATTTATTACTAAACTAAAGCACACTCAATAATCTGATAAATACAAGTGAATATAGTACAGTATATACAAGAGGTATACCTATGAATTGTGATGAATCAGTGGCAATAGGAATAGATGATCATGTGAATATACAATGCTGATAATTAAACCAACATTTCAGCAGACACAATCATGGAAGATGAGCAGTGGAAGACATGAGTCAGCAACGATAGCAATAAGGGGCGACAGTATAACTATCTGGAAAACTGACTTAAATGAATCCTTGAATGAATGGTTACTATAACTACAGGGAGCCGTAATAAAGTGTGTGATATGTGTGTGAAGTGTGAATGTGGTTGAATGGCTATGTGTGATGTATGATATCATGCCCAGCGGACAATGATCAATACATACGACACCAGGGGGTCTGGAGGGAAATGAAGCACGTTGAGGCCGGGAGTCTGTGAGGAGTCTCGGCTCGATGAGGTGCTGGAGGTTGAAGATCCGACGTCTGTTCAGTTGATCTCAGCAGGCCGCAACAGAGTGAAGCACGCAGGCTGGAGCATGCAGGCTGCTGGAGAGGGTTGCGGGTCTCTCAAGGCTAACGCCGACCCACTCTGGAGGTTCCGATGATTCTTCAGAGTTAAACTCAGCAGGATAGCTGATATGGTTGTAGCAGGCAGGACACACAGACACACGTGCTGGTGTGTGTGTGTATTTGTCAGGCAGACAGGAAAGGCAGCAAGGCTCTCTTCACTGTTTCAGATGAAACAGGCTTTCCACTTGGCTTGTGATGATGATGCAGTTGAGTCTGTCTTTGGAGACAAACTTTGGAACAAAGTTGTTGTCAGACTCCGTTAGCACACGTGTCGCGACCACGTAAAGTGCATGAAATCTGCATTGGAAATGTGTGTGTTTGATTTTGTTGTGATCAGTTGAGGGGTGTGTGCGTGGGCTGGCATGTCTAGTGTTACGGCTCATTACATATGCATCAAACCCTAATTTTGGTTCCCAGATCTATCCAATATAATTGACCGTCGTAACATTAACATTATTAAACTCAGCACAAATTCATGAACACTTTAATATCAAACATGGCTATCTAAGCCCCATGTAAAGATAAAGAAATTGAATAATGCAAATAACTATTATATAAAACATCACAGTTACACATAAAATTAGACATATACATTAGAGTCCACCACAATGTGATACCCAAGGTTTCATGAGTCTGTATCAAAGATTTCTCCTGATTTTGGACACATTCCAATGTGTCTCATCCCAGACTCTCTGTCTCCTTGGGGATTAACAAAGACAGGGCTTAGTATTGGAGTTTTATGGTTATTTACCAGGTCTGTTCCTTGATACCAGCTCTTAGGGGTGGAAATTAGGTAATTTACGTTGAGGTCAGTGCCCTTTCCTTTCGATCTCACAGTCTTCCCCACCATACTGATCTGTTGTCAGGGAGGAGGCTCACACAAAATGCACAGGGCCTTTCCAGATGTGAGATGACAATGATGGTGTGGGTGCAGTTACTACAGTATCTAGTGTTCACAACGGTGGGAGCGAGGAAAGGAAGATTGCTTTTTTAAAAATATCGAATTGTATGGCATTTCTGGTCTTTTATGTAAGATACAGTGGAGAGTAATGGGAAATATGCGAGTGAAGGAATGAAATGCGACACACTGTACTGTAGCTCATGAGCCAGACCTGAATGGCATAAGTGCTGGGTATGCACCTTAGTCCTCGGAACCACATACCATCCAGAAATAATGCATCTGAAGTGAAGAGCAATGAAAAGTTTCTGAGGAGAGACTGCAGCAGCGGGGGAGGGAGGACAGTTAGATAGATGACATAGTGCCATGTTGACATATGAACTAAAGGAGAAGGGGGAGGAGGAGGAGGAGGGGACCGAAAAGAGAGAGACGAGTGGAGGAAAAGTTAGTTCGGGGGACGAGACGAGACGAGTGAGTCTGCGATGTGAATGGCTGATGCTGTGTGTGGGTT
Organism: Centroberyx gerrardi; assembly: GCF_048128805.1. Classification (NCBI taxonomy): domain Eukaryota; kingdom Metazoa; phylum Chordata; class Actinopteri; order Beryciformes; family Berycidae; genus Centroberyx; species Centroberyx gerrardi. Next base: position 16,030,225 of record NC_136019.1, read on the forward strand.
CGCAGACAGCCGTCTAGCTGGGTACTGAAGGGTCATTTATGGTGATGCACTGCAATGAAAAGACGGCATAGAATTGAAGAGGTAATGAAGAGGCTGAAGTCTTTATTACATCTGATCGAATTGAACCGGATGACTTCAGTAGAATGCGGGAGAGAACTATTCAGTGACTTCAAAAGCGGCTGCTTGGAGATGAAGGACAGAATGTTTGGGTGCAATTCAGCCAAATGTCTCCTCGCGTCTCACTGGTAGAACTGCAGAGATGAAGCTGTAGTAATAAGACTCTTCCAAAATGAGACATTACAGACCTTAGAATATCCAGAGACAATTAATATGATGGTTCTGTAATTAATCCTTAGGTAAACAGAGGCTATTGGAGATTGTTGGTCAGTACAATGTGAAAGGGGGGTCACAATATGACATCACAATGGGCAGAACATCTGAGCATGACAGTCACAGTCTAAATGGTGATGTCACAATGGTCACAACATCCAGACGGACCATTCTAATCACTGACATCACAATGGAAGGAATTGCTGGGAAAGAGAGAGAGAGATTTGATTTGGAACCCGTTCTGATAACTGCATTTATGAATACACACACCAGCAGCACATTTTGCATCCCTACCCATAGCTTCAAACACATGACTGTATAGAAGGAAGGGTTCATTTCCAAAACACTGCATATCCATTTTAGAAATAAATGTATAAAACTTAAAATGTATTGAGACACATTAGAAGCAGATTTTAAGCCCATTAGCAGCAAAGATAATTTTCTGTTAAAATATTGACCCACATCATCAGCCAAAGAAATTACATTTGATTGAATATCATGTCATTAACTATACAGTTGCACCATAAAGTATTGTTTTCACACCATGTTCTTCATATCATGCTTTGATTATAATTGTCATACACTCACAACGTGCTTATACTGCATTTATGATGCTTCATAATGCCTTATGAGCACCACACAAGTATTGTGTTACAAAAAATCATTACTTCCAGTTCATTGCTTAGTTTTTTTTCTAGAATATAGAAGATGCAGCCTGTAAAAGGTTATCATGTTATCATAAGTAATCTAAAGTCTTTTAATAAGTACCACGGATTGTTTTAATCTTGTGCTCGCAATTATTTTGTAAGACTGTGAGACACTTTTTTCAAATAGCATTTAATTTCATTTCATTTTGTAACAAAACGCTTCAATTCAAGGTTGCTCTGTTGACAGCAGAGGAGAAAGAGACGGCAGTTCTGACACTGCAGAACAGAGACCGATATTTATATAACCTTTATTAGCATTTATATCTTTACCTGAGACGCGTTACAGAGAGGGAGGGAGAGAGAGAGAGAACAAGGGAGATGGAAACAGCAGAAAGAACGAGTGTTAGAGAGAAGGAGAGAGAGCATGTGGGTGGTGGCAAAACTTCACGGGAGCCAATTAATTATTAATGGAGACAACATTCTTATGTAAAAGACTCCATATTAGACACCGCTTGCTGCCTTGTATGCAGCTGAACACTGGGTTGAACAGAGCATGGCTCAGAACACACAGAGAGAGAGAGAGAGAGAGAGAGAGAGAGAGAGAGAGAGAGAGGGAGAGAGAGAGAGAGAGAGAAAGAGAGAGAGAGAGAGAGATAGGGGTTATGGGAGGCATAAGACATAAGACAACAACTGAAGATAGAATTACTGTATTGTTTGTGAACAACCGTGTCTTATGTAATACCAGGACTGGGTACAACAGATTCAGTAATGTTATCAGCTATAACGATTCCTTCTCAATGTTCAGAATTTGGCAGTTGGTAGAGGAATGCGATATGAACGCTTCGGATTCGTCCCATGTGGATAAAATGTTTTTCTCAGACATGAAGATAAGGGATTCTGCAAAGCGCATGAATACTTTGTCTAGCAAGCCGTTTGAAGGATCTTCCCCTGCAAAAACAATCCAGCCGTGTGCGATTTGGGAACTGCAGCAGACAGTTTGAGATTTTGATATTCAGTTCACTGTGATGGAAATATGTGGTATCATACAGCATTTAGTGTCTACAGTGGCTGGTCGCTTCCCTTTTTTACCAAAGAGATGGGATGGGAATGACAGTCCTCGCCTTTGAACCAAAATATATACATACAGTATAATAATTCAATGCATTTTGTAGTATTTTGTAGTATTAGGCTACTAAATGTGTCCAGTGAATGCTTTCCCAAATCACTATAGGCAATAAATATATGGATATATGGATTACAGGCCTATGACATCAGTCAGAGTGGTTCATTTTAGGTGTTTTACCTTACCTACTTTACCCCCCCCCCCCCCCCCCCCCCCTCCTGTGTGCCTCTGCCACATTATAAGAACCACTGAATTTCCATTCAACCAATCTTGTTTTGTCCCAATTTGCTCCAAAGCCATTCTAATCTGTCAGTGTGCTCTACTTTTTAAAACCATCTGTCTGTCTATCTAGCTGGCTGGCTGGCTGGCTGGGGAAGTCTGTCCCCAATGCATTGTGGGATAGAAGAGATGACTCATCATGGAAATGACCTTCACGCAGCCAGACAATTAAACAAGCCTCACTGAGACCTTTAGATATGGCACATACACACACACACACACACACACACGCGTGCGCATGCAGAGGCACGTTCACTTAAGCACATATATTCATGCATACCAGCACACACACACACACACACACACACACAGACACACACACACACACACACACATGCACAGTTTTAGTGCATCTTCCAAGCCATCCTGATCACAGACCGTAAAAGGACAATAACATTAAACAGCCATCTTTCTCGGGCCTGACGCTTAAACCACACATAATAAACACACACTAATTGCTTCATTCTAATGGGAACTGAAGGTTGCCTTTTAGTCTGGTTGTGAGAGCAAGGAGAAATAGATTAGTTAGGGGTTACAGCCATTAGAGGGAAAGGGGCTAGCACTGGTAAATGAGAGCAAGTAATAGCTTTTGGGGAGTTTGCTGCTCAAGAGTTGAGAAGTAGAAAATGCGGTGCTGTCATTGAAAAGTAATGTCACTGCACATTAAAAGGTTAGTGTTAGAGCCATTTCTGCCTTCAATTACTTCTCCTTTTTATTCAGCATTATCTAATTAGTCGGTGTGATGGCCCTTGACTAGAAATGCTTCATTAGAATGTACCATAGCAGAATCCTCCATTGTTGTCTTCCTTGTTAGCGCATTCACTAAATGCAACAGTCTATTCCTGCTGCATGGCCACTAGACACCTGAGAGTAATTGTTAGAAAATGCAGGAATTGTTTTTGTTTTCTTAAGGTACAAGGAATAAAAATCAGAAGGTACAAGGAATAAAACTAAAAAAAAAAAATAGTAATAATAATAATAAAAATAAACATACTAGAGGGTAAAAACAAGATATAATGAGGAAAAGGATAAGAGATATCAAGAAACAAGAAGTGATTTAAAAGATGACACTGTTTCTTCAGTCGTTCCTGAATGCAGGGGCTCTGATGGTAAAAGCCCAGTCACTTTTGGTTTGGCAACCATTTAACAGATGCAATTCTTGTGTAACGCCAGTTTTTCCACAACATTTCAGGAAGAAAAGCATCTGTAGCCAGCTGATATTGTATTCCCAACTAACCTGGCCAATAGCTTGGCTACTTGTACAGAAAACAAATCAATTCTGCAACAAATTTTTATTTCACCGAATATTGGTACAGATTCTTAATGAACACCGGCTTCCTCCCCTCCAACCAATCAAAACACAGCCTGGGGCGTTTCGGCCAATGGGGGATCCACAAAGGGACATGGAGATGATGAGGTTACCATAGCAACGGCATGAAGGCCACAGGTGTCTATTCCTGAGAAAGAGACAGCAATAGAGAGGGAGAGAACAAGAGTCTCTTGGGTTTACGAGGTCTCGCCTATAAAGCTATAAAACAACCACCTGGGGATTTAAGCGTGTGTGTGTGTGTGTGTGTGTGTAGGTGTGTGTGTGTGTGTGTGTGTGTGTGTGTGTGTGTGTGTGTGTACGCACACACAAATACATGTGTGTGTTTTGGGCATGCTCACACAAGCAAGAGGTTAAAAACAGGTCCTTGGATCTGTTGCCTCGACACTACCTTTGTTGTCATGACAACAGAGCGCTGTGAAGGTTCCAAGGTAGGAGAGAGACAGAAAGTGAAAGAGAGAGAGAGAGAAAGAGAGAGAGAGAGAGAGAGAGAGAGAGAGAACAGATGCCAGAGAGGGGACGATAAGATGGAAGAAAAGGAGGAAGAAGGTAGGGCAGGAGGCAGGAGATTGATGGAGCAGGGACGGAGGGATGTGGGAAGGAGAGATTGGGGAGGAGGAGAAGCTGGCCAGCCTTAACGGTCTCGCTCGCTCGGCCCAACAAAGAGACAGAAGAATAGGAGGGGAGGGAGGGTGAGATAATGGGGCAGAAAGGAAAGGCATGGGACGAACGCACCAATAATTTTTCACTATCAATGCCTATTCCCAGTGCTCACCGTTTTGTATCAACTGATAGTGAATGCCTGTCCATTTACGTTTTTACAGAATACAAACGCTCAGGAAATAAAAAATAAATACTGTAGGAGAGTAGAAACGAAGGGTGGGAGAATGGCTGTGAGGTGTACAGTGAAGGAGAGAGGTGGATCTGAAGGAAAGGGAGGGAAGGGAGGAGGGGTTAATCGGTCGTGACTGTGAACGGTCTCTTGGGTTCACCTTCTTTTCTGCTTGTCTCTGCAGGGACCACAGCTAGAGAGCGAGACAGAGAGAGAGAAAGAAAGAGGTCAAAGGTCGCCGCTGCCTCTCAATCTGCTCATGAAATAAAAATAACTGCACGCCCAAAGGCAAAAATGGCCTTGAGAATGTAAACACACTTGATGAATTGACTATTAAAGGTGCTACTTGTAGCATGTTAACATCAATAAATCATTGTCACATTAATTATGACACAGTTTAATTACTGTAAACAAATAATACCATCGGCGAGAAGATTGGCAGTAATTTTGCGCCACCAGGTCAGATTCCACAAGAAATCTGCTGGATTGCTTTATGGCACAAAACAGGAAGGGGGCGCTGTTCTTCCAGAGCAAACGGAGCTAAATTTCAAGAGTTTTTCGCAATGGCAGATGGTGGAAGGAGTCACCTCCAACGTCTTTATCCTCTTCAGTAAAGCTAAAGAGAAAACGGCACAGCGGGGTTTATGGAACATGTGGTTTTAATATAGTTCTACAAACGTACCACAATTCATTTGACAAGGAGCCATGCCATGATGAGAAAGGCTGCAACCACATAAAAGCAGCTCCTCTATTGCTGCATGGAGGGTAATTGGCAATTCAAGTACTCGCTTATTGTATTACTAATGAATGACTAATCTTTTTATATTCAGACGTATTATCGCTAGGGTAAAATTGGCCACTTCTATCATCCGTGATGTTAATACCTCTGTGCTAATCTATTTTTCTTTGTACTTCCCCCTGAGTAAGGTGCAAAAGGCAGAACAGAGGGGAGAAAGAGAGGCTCAATGGGAAATACATCCATAAGATTGACTGACAAACGTAATCACATACACCGATTTTTTCATGGTGCTGTATTGTGAATTTCCTGATAAAAAAAAAATGATGTGAGAGTAATGAATTATTACTCTTTTATGAATCTATTGTAAATTGCTTGATTGAGAAGGATGCATAAGGTGTCATAGAGGAAAAGGAGATGGGTGATGTTAGAAAGGCAGAAAGGTGGAAAGGGAAGAAAGAAGGAACTCTGTTGTTAAGAGGTTGGAGGAGGGAGGGATGGGAGGAGAAGCCCCAGGCCAGAGAGACCGCTCCACTGAGGTACAGCACCCTGCCTTTGGATTGTGGACTGGATTATTACTCTGTGCTCTGTGTGCTTAACCTGTGCCCGACAGACTGGTTTACTGATTGAGTGGACGCCCCCGGAAACTGACCTGCTACAGAGTGAATTGACGACGGATTGGATCGCGGACTCACGGATTTGTAAGCCAGGCAATTCCCCTCCTATCCCTCCGTCTCTCTCGCTCCCTGCCCTCTGTGTGTCCTCTCTCTGCCCCGCCGACTGGACGAGAACCCTTTGTTTCCCTTAGCTTCCCTTCGGCCCAACTTCCTTTCACCCACGTTATTAATACCAGACTTTCTGTTTAACACCTGAAACCTGTGTCTCAGTGCTTTTCCCCCAAGAATTATAGAGCGTCTCTCCAGAGCCGAGTGCCGCAAAGGACAGAAGATGCAACCTGGACGTCACCTTTCATTCTTTTCATACTGCACATGTAGTCCTGGGTTATCTTGAGCCCCAGAATCATAGTTAGCCTCAGCCTAAGTTAGAGCTTTTTCACATTTTACCAGTTAGTCTGAGAGTTCCTGTTATTCCATTTGTAGTTCTGCTTACTTAAACCCCCAAACCCAAAACTGTGGTGAAGCCTGACACCTAATGGTTAAAAGCATGCTACTGAAGTGGCCAGGTGCCAGGTTTTTTACCATTAGGTGTCACGCTTCAGCACAGATTTGGGTTTGGGGTTTAGTTACTCTTTAGTTTGGGACAGAGCCATTGGTAGAGTTTGGTCTGGTTTGGTCTGGTGGCAATATCATCCATAACATTGCCACTGTAACATGCTAAACAAGTAACTGGTATCACTGTTTACCTGCTGTAACAAGATTGTGCAGCTGATACCCCTTTCTCAGTGGACTAGGGACCTGGGTAAAATGCGGGTCGACTGTCAGTGTGATCCACCTGGGTAAGTCGACCCCCCGAAATGCCCCTGATCCAGTTAAGGGTTAACACCCAGGTCATACTTTGCTCTTCTTGGTGTGAAAGTTTAATGTTTAACCTGTGTTGCTGCGGAGCGTCACATCATCCACCATGTTGAACACAGAGAAAACATGCCTTCCTTTGACAGTATGACAGCCAACAGGACATTCCCATGTATGAGACTCGGGGTCTATGATGATCTTCCTAGGTTCTTCATTGAATTATTGTATAAAGCACACCTACAGTCTTCAAAGATTTATTCATTTAATGGAGAGAAGGAACATAGAAGCATATATGCACCTCTCTCAAAGGGAATCACTGTAACAAAGCTTATATGCACAAGGCCAAACACTTGCTGTAGACAAAGCAACACCTTATGATCACACTGCTGTTCCAGGAAAAGAACAATATCTGTACAGACCATCTGTTGTGATCTGGAGCTTAAAACCTTCAGTAACATAGGAGAGACAGGATGAGCACAGTTCCTGATATCATATCAACATCTGTTAAGCGTCAAAATGTTTGCTGGGCTCAGGCTGTGTTCATGAAAGGAGTGGCCTTCACAACAGAGATAGAGAACCCTATGTCTACCTGTTAGGGTTAGGGTTTTTTGCTCCCTACATTAGAATGGATGAGTTTAAATGCTAAGTGGAAAGCCGAATGTAATCCAAGAATAGAGAGAACAGAGAGAGAGCTGCATCGTCCTTATCACCTTGTTTTTCCAGCGCTGTTCGGAGAAACAGAGGGAAGCGGCGGCTAACGGTCTGAGGAGAGATGAAAAGAGTGACAGAACCTGAGCGTAGAGGATTATGTGTGTGTGTGTGTGTGTGTGTGTGTGAGGTTGGTGTGAATTTCATGTGTCGTTAACAGACGGACGATTGGCATCCCAGAGGCGACAGATGAAAGGTTGAAAAACTTTCTTTTGATCTCTCCTATCCCACCCTCTTGCACTCTCTTGCTCTGCTTCTCTGCTCTCTCTTTCCTCTTCTTCCTCTCCCTCTCTGCTGTCCTGTCTCTCTCAGTCTTTTTCAATGTCTCTCTCTCCCTCTCTCTGCCTCTCCCTTTAAAATTCTCATAACACTCTCTTCCCTTCTTCACCGCATCGTCTCCCTGATGCAGCTCTTGTTACCAATCACCCATGCCTTCATTTGCTCTCTCTCTCTCTCTCTCTCTCTCTCCCTCTTTCTCCATTACTCTCGACCCCCACATCCTTCTCTCCATCACTGAAGTATTCCCTGTGGTCACCGATGGCTTGTCATGGAGTGCCATTAGTCACACACACACACACACACACACACACACCCTTGATCTCTGACCTTGTTCTCTTCTCCAGCTAACATCAGTGGCTCTCCATGTAGCGAAGCCACAAAGCTCGTATATCCTCCATCGATCGCCACTCCCATCTCATCCCTCTTTTCTTTCTCTACCTCCTCCTCTTCATCACCTTTTTTCCCCTCCTAATCTCTCCTTGTCCCTTTGGAAACCGTTTACATTTGCATTGTAGGCATTTAGCTGGCACTCTAATCCAGAGTGAATTACTGTACAAGTGAGTAGGTAGGAGTTCAATGTCTATGGACATATACAATAGGCCATTATGGGGATCAAACCCATGACCTTCTGGTAACTAGACAGCATCTTTAGCCTAACTAGGCCACCCTGCTTCCCAATAGACAAGACATACAGTATATCTATACAGAAAAGTGGAAAACCAAAAAGCCAAAGGGGCAACCAAACCAGTTGCAAGCACACGACACACACACACACACACACACACACACACAAACACAAACACTCCATCTCTGTTGTTGAGAGTGACCTTTTTGAAGGACACAGAATATGTAATGGTTTACTGCAATCTTGCAGTTTGCAAAAGACGTTCCCACAAGTGTACATGCACACAAACTTCTTCGGTCATGAGAGGAGACTCTTTCTCTGTGGGAGGAAGGTCTCCTTTGTCCATATCCAAGAGAAGTGTGTATGCTGATGAAGCTGTGCTGGCTATTGGTTCCCATATATTGAGGCTCTCAAATCCACAAGCAGGTTTGGAGACGAGACCAACAGCAGACTGAGATGAAAGGTCACAGTCGAGCTCAGCGGTCACTCCAGAGAAACTAGAGGCTTCAGCATAAAGGTACTGCTCCTTATTCAGGACCTTCACAAACATGCAGTTGATGTTTTCATGGCGATCGTCATTAAGGGCATTGAGTCGAGCGACTATTTGCATTGATGCTGAAAGAAATGCAATGGCAACATCTTAATAATCAAATAACCATAAGGCCACCTGATGTAGCTTCATTCAAGGTCAACATGCTTCATCACAGCTTCATCTTATGCCTTTCATCATAGTTTTGTTTCAACAACAAATCTAACTGTCAATTTACAATGTAAATCAAACTAAGGAAGAACTGGACACAAATGAAAATCCTTCAACACAAACAACTAGTCTATCCTGACTCTCTGTGTTTGTCTGTTCAGCAAAATCCTCTGTACTAATCTTTTCCTGTTAAATAATAAAATTATAAATGCATGTGGCTCACCAAGATGGAAATCACTCTCCATGTTTTCCTTTCTAAAAGGTAGATATTGTTGATGTTTCTCCAAATGAATGCAACGTGTGTTTTCTGTCTCAATGTGCAGGTGAACACCGATCAGAGATGAAACTGTGAGTCTGTTTGTGTTCAGGTCAATCGCTCCTTTATGACTCTGACATTCTAAATTCTATCAACTCTGCAGCATTCTGTCCAGCTGCATTATGATTCATCAGATGAAGATCAGGCTCCAGTAAACTTTGATGACAGATGTCCCACTTTGTACATGGTTCATAAACTACACATGATTAAAAAACACATAACTGAATATTTGGAATTTGTATTAAGATACCATATTTTTTATGCGGAAAAATCTATTTAATTGCTAATTCCTATTGCACTTTCACTGTTTTAAGCCACAAGTTAGCTCACTCTAATCTTACTACTACCTACTACTATTACTACTATATATTACTATTACCTATTATTACTATCATATCTGAGGGGATACTTTAGGAAAATAAAAATAAAAGTTTTTCATCTTCAATTCAGCTTTTCAGGTGTATAATTTCTTTTTTCCAGAACAACCTGTCCACCCATGTAGTTAATAGAAACATGGGTAGCACTTTACAATGGCCTTTTTCCAGTGCAACAACCTTTAAGAACCGATAACATTTAGTCCACCCTAATTACATTTTTGTACCCTGTAATAATTTTTTAAGTATGCAGTAATTATGAAAATAGTTACACCATAACTACCTTATAAATCTCTCATAATTACAAAATTACTCCTTAATTCCCGGACTTCTTGTTTTGCTACCCTGTAACTACAGCATTGTTATTTTATTAGTACCCCGTAATTACAAACTAGTTTCACAGTAATTAGTGGGCTGTAAAATAAAGCGTTACCAAAAAGACAGTTAACCCTGGTTCTCGACCAGTAATTAGTATTTCCTGTGGACAGTTGTTTTTCCTTACTATCCAAATATTAAGTATTGTTATTTACATCCTCAATTTGAACCAGATGCACCATCAGGAAAACTGCAGTCTGCTCAACTCATCTGATCATTTTGGGAAGCAGCATTGACTATATACACCACAAAAGACACTGAGTCGGCTACCAAGGCACTTGACCTCAAGACGTCAGACAATATGGACATACACACAAACACACACACACACACACACACACAAACACTCCATCTCTGTTGTTGAGAGTGACCTTTTTGAAGGACACAGAATATGTAATGGTTTACTGCAATCTTGCAGTTTGCAAAAGACGTTCCCACAAGTGTACACACACACAAACACACACATGTGCACACACACGTGCACACACACTGCCCAGCACTGATTATATTCTGTCCATGTTTGAGGCTAATCTCATTGAAATCACCTGCTTAACCTTTTGCTGACTCCCTATCGCTCATTGAGAGTGTGTGTGTACAGGTATATGCGCATGTTTTTGTGTTTGCTTGTGCCTGTGTTTGTGTGTGTGTGTGTGTGTGTGTCAATGTGTATGTGTATCAATGTGTATGTGTATGTGTGTGTATGCTGAAGCTATCTTTCATTGTGAAAAAGAATAAGAATCTGCTGTTGGTCAGTTTGCCTCCATTAACTTTTCTAATCGACCAAAAAATGTGCCAAAAATGTGCAGATTGCCCTCACAATGCAATCTTAGTGAATCAGGACACCGGCATTTATTTAACTTTTACGCTAAGTCAAGCCCTGTATTCCCCTAACCCTAAGACTGATGCTGCAGCTTGATGCCAATTCTTGTAACTCTCACTGTGAGACCACTAATCCATCCTCACTTACCCTCCAGAGTGAGGAGAGGCAGCCTGGATGAGAAGGGGTAAAGCTGGGTCAAAAACCCCAGAGACAGGCTGCTGTTCTGGGCTTAGTGCAGGGTCAGTCCTGGCTCTGTCTGGAGCAGACAGGACATGACTGTGGGCCGCCCTGGACAGACACGATCACACTGATTGGGTTGAGAGACAGTGCTGATGCTGCGTTCAAGGGACGTTAGAAAGTCAGAAATTCTGACACCCTACTAGGAAAAAATGCTATGGGATGGCCCTTCAAATCTGAATTCCAAGTAGGAAACTAGGGCAAGATTTCTCAACCAGTTATCTGATGTCCCTGTAAACGCTACTCAGCATTACTTAACAGGTTTATAATCCTCAAAATACACCAAAGTATTGATTTTCAGTGCTGCATGACCTTAAATCTAACAAAACACCTTTGTGGTAACTGGTTAAACCTATGCATTTGAAATATAATGCACTTACAGCTGCTAATAGTCTATTCTAACTAATGTTGCCGAATATCATTGGCTTAACATTAGTGGTTGCATGGGGAACAGTATTTTATGCTGGGCAAAGAAACTCTCATGTCCATGTTTGGACCACTGGAAAGCATGGAGTTTGGAATTATGACCTACCAGCAGGGGAATTTCCAACTTCCGACTTTGCATGGAACGCAGCATTGGCTCTAATGAGAGGCAGGCCAGAGACAGAGGGCTGAGTGAGAGCTGGGGAATGGCGTTAGAGAAGCAGAGCAGAGGCTAACGATTTGCTCTGTCAGTGGCAGCACAACCCACACTCTGTTACTGACACAGGAAGAGATGCACAAAGACAGGAAGCAAGCAGACACACACACACACACACACACACAGGGTTGATCGTTAGGGCTTAGCCTCCATAATGATCTCTTGTCTTCATGTGATGCTGGTGGTTAATTGCTTGGCGGCTGGAGGGAAGCAGGAAGGTAGCAGAGTATCGACCAACTCCAGACAGCAGCGTCACTCATCTCAACAACATGCAAATCAGACTCTCGGGAGGCAAAGGTTGGAGCGTCGCAGGATTAAAATGTGTCCCCAAGCCGTCGGGGAGAAATCATTATCGATGGCTACTGATATATAAATCTACGTTATGATGTTTGTTGGTCAGTGCCTTTTCAAATCCCTTAAGCTAGCTAGCCAAATTACTAGATTGGTCTGCGCAGGAGAATACAAAATCAGGTTTGGGTCTGAACAAAATGTAAAGTCACAATGAAACAGCATTTTGAGAGCATCTTTCTTCCTCAACTTCACGCAGTTCCTGGTGAAACAGGATGTTGGGGCGGGACATAATGCAGAGAGGGATAATTCAAAAATGTAATGCAATGGGATATCAGTTAGGGAGAGAAAGGCAGTTTTATATGACGGAAGAGGCAGAGGGGTGGGACTGTTCAAAAATCTGTGATGGTTTTATTGGTTGGAATTTATATTTATGCCTACTGGTAAGCCATGAAGTTATCACTAAACATACACAGTTTTCCAGAAGAAAAGGTAATGGGATTTTGATATAAAAATACAAGAAAATGAAAATATTGTAATTTTTTTTTTTTTGTGATTTATTGTAGAATATGGAGAATTAGCTAACAAGGTGAAAAAGTTTTTTTTTTTTATTTCATTGTGACTGTAATATGAGCGTGTGGGTTGCTAAAAAAAAAACTGATGTAAATCGCATAGCTCCAGCTGAGTTTGGGTGAGGGACATAAGAATATTTATTGCTTTTAGGGTTAGGGTTAGGGTTAGGGTTTGCATTTATGGCTTTGTAATGTTGGCAATTTAGGAAGTTAAGCTTCTTCTGCTGTTGCACTGATTGCAACAGTCATGGATGAGAGCATCAGCTAAATGCCCACTTTGTAAAATGTAATGCGAGTGCAGATCAGATCTTTGGTTTGTAATGGGAGGGGCGGGAGTTGTTTCTCATCTTATTCTCTTCTGGCTTCTCATTCTTATCAGGGAAACGCTGTAAACCTCAGCGATAAAACGGCCATCAGATTCCTCCAGTTATCTTGTCTCGTTTACCTCTCTGAAGGTTTTGGGTAGAGAATGTGTTCTTTCAGGCAGGAACATTGTACTCATGGCACCTCCAGGGATTTGAATTGCATTGCAAAAACAATGCAAAAGATAAAAAAGTAAGAGAGAAAATGCCATAGATCGTTAGATGGTTGCTTCGTCTTCAGCCAGGCTGCAGACTATTTATTTATTTATTTCCATTTGACTTTTTATTTCAAGTCAGAGTGAGGAAGAGAAGATGCTGATGTAACACACAGTCTTATGGGAAAAGAACGCCCCAACCTCCCTGTCAAGCTTTCACCGAAAACTGCTGTTTACACAACTTGAGATCAAACAGCTGACATCAGCTCAGTAAAAAAAACAGTATTTTAAGATCAAGGACTTCATATCAAGGCCAAATAAAATGGGCAGATATTTTTAAATAGAACATAGACAGTTTAGACTGAGCAAAGTCTATAATCCTCGCAGCTTAGGCAACATAGGTTTTATTGAATCATTTCAAGGATAAACAGTGAATCTTCATATCAAATCTGCAGTCCAGCCTCTCTATTTTAAGTTGTCCTACAGCTTCATTTGATAGAGACAGAAAATATGAGAGGCTGATAGATGGATTGGGAGGAGAATGACCTGCAACAAACGGATGAGTCACACAATATTGCACATGCTGTGTGTCTGTCTGGGTTGGATTGAACCTGTGACTCCCCTGTTGGAGGAATATCTGCCTAACCAGCAGGAAACCTTGCCAAGTCTTTTTAATGTCAAAGCAAATGCATCCTCCTGATAATACGGATCACAGCATGTAGTTTTCATTCAGGCTTATAAACAGTTAATAGGATTAGATGGAACCACCACATAATATTTAACCAGACACATTTACTATGAAAGAACGCTTGTTTGTTTACAGCCATGACCTGTGTAGTTGTAAGTGTAGTGTGTGTGTGAGTGTGTGTGGTAGTGTAGTAACTCTGGTTCATTTTGCCTGCTGAGATTTCTGTACAGTCTGGGGAATTGAATTGACAACCATATGCTTGCTTCTCTGACTTTAAGGCTATTCCCTCATTATAAACACATATGGTAATATGCTAAAGTGACTTCAAGTGACTCCAAGTTGATGAAAAAACAACTTGTGATAGATTTTTTTTTCCTCACACAGAAACAGTAACACCAATGAAGAGTTTAAAGGATATAAACTCAAACCATTTTTGACCTGGACCTTATTTTCCCGTCTTTCTCCATCATACTGACCGAGCCTTATCAAAATCTTATCAATTTCTTCACAGAGTTACTTGTCTCCATCTCTGTCTTGCATGCTAATAAAGTTCTATAAGGCCAATGGACTTAAAAAATCAACCTCAAAAGCACCTAAGCATGTCTTTGTCAACACACTGATTGCTTACTCTGTACCAGTTTTGATGTTACCTTGGCCATTGCTTTAGCACTGCCTGTCTGCATGTGCCACTGTGTCAAGTGGGTTGATTTTTGGAGTGTTCATTGGCCCTATTGGACTGAAGAATCGACAGAATCAATTGGTATCATGGGGGAAAAAAATTGAAAATAGGGTCCATTATACTTTAAGTAGTTGGCTGACAAATGGTATTACAGATTTGGATCATAAAGATATTAAATGATGACCTCCAGATAATATATTTTTTCCCAAAATGCATGTGTAGCGTTTTGCAAATGGGGGGCTTGGAGCCAGAGGGACTTAAGTAGGTTCTGGCAAACAAAATAGTGGACCTAACTTTGATTCACTGTTGTAAAAATCTTTTAATAATGAAAACATCATCACATAAACACAAAAAATAGATACTTACACGACTAAATTGATCTCATAAAGAGCTTGTACTTCATATATATATATATATATATATATAATTTTCACCCAAAATGCCTGCTTGCCTAGCTTGTCCATGCAGCCATATGAGCAACACACAGCAGCTGTGTCACGGCCTGCAGCACAATATTCTCTGCTGCTGAGTCGCCACCTGCTGTAACAAGACATCAGTCATTCACTGCCTCCGTGTTGTCTGTTCTCTTCTCCTCTCATGTCATATATCAATTTGATTTGATTCGGTTTGGTTGTCCCTATTTCTGCAGGTGTCAAAAAAAAAAAAAAAAGAGAGAGAGAGAGAGAGAGAGAGGAGGATATCTGATTTAGAATCCCTGTCCATGCTGACCTAACCGGATCATATTCACCGTGGCTGCAGGCTGAATCACCACCTACCAGCATTGAGTCTGATACTGGCCAATGGAATATGAGCTTCACTACATCTACTGCAACATACACACACTGACTCACTTTATGCCACACTGGGGATCACACACACACGCACACACACGCACACAATTACTTCAGAAAATCGATAGCGTGAGCCCAATTTATGGTGCTTTCTCAAACGTTATAAATCGATATGCTGCATGTGGTGTGTGTGTGTGTGTCTGTGTGTGCGTGTGTGTGTGTGTGTGTGATCCCTGGGGAGGTATAAAGTAGCCAGTCGTGTGCCTAAGTCTGCATGTCATTTCACTTTGTGATAAATTGCCATGGCTCCTTGCCCAGCTTCTGAATTTTACACATTTTCTATTCTATTCTATTCTATTCTATTCTATTCTATTCTATTCTATTCTATTCTATTCTAGCTCTGTGAAGAAGTTCTTATTTTTTTATATCTATCACACAGAAAAAAGAAAAAAAAATTTGTTCCATCTATTTTCAGTTAACTGTTTATAATGTAAGCAATCTATGAATCTAAGCTTATTCTACTGTTGCATTTATGCTAAACTGGTCTAGATAAAAGAGTCCAAAATGTAGGAGAACACTGAATTTGAAATGACAGAAGAGCCAAACATTTCTCTTCTCATATGCTAAAAACTGCTTGGATGTTCTACTTTTTTTCTGCATTTGAATGAGCACAGAGACCCAAAAATATCATCCAGAAAGCATCGTGCTGAGATCAAAAATTTCCCACAATGCTCCGGCACAGTGAGCGATGCTGAAGTTAACCACATGCAGCCAGATGTAAGGCAGCATTCAAAATGTTTCTGTATCTGCTTATGTGGTTCATCATGGAAGACACATTTCTAATCGCAGCTTGGGATTTTAGTTCTACAAACGTTTCTCAGAGGCAGAGCTCATGTGGAGGCAGAAGTTGGCTATTGGCAAACTTTAATGACCAAGAAGATATATTGATATATATCAAAATTCTATACAAAAAATGTGACACTGCGTATCGTGGGGCAGAAAAATGAATCGTGATATTAGCTCCATTTTATTCTGCTGTAGTAATCACAAATTTTCACAAGCTCTCCATGGAAATTATATTATTGTCACTTTGTAATGACATTTTTAAATAGTTGTTTACATTCTGGCGAGCCAATGGCATCGCTAGAAAGATTTGTGGTTCATAAATAAACATAATTCTGCACAGTCAGACTTTGTTGTCACTGAACTTTTATTTATTACATCGTATCGTGGTTGCACTGAATCGTGAACCCCATTAGAGGTTCACAGAGACAGAAAAAGAGAAGGAGGGATGAGGGAAGATGGAGGTTAACAGGGTGGAGAGCGTGAAGTGAGGAAGAGTGAATTGAGAGAGCGGATTACCGGAATGGAACGGTGGCCACGAAGGAGAGTGGAGCTGCACTCATCACCCAGAGGGCTCTCCATCTCCATCGGATCCTTCCATCTGTTCACCCCCTCCCTCCCTCCCTTTCTTTCTTTCTCTTTTCTCTCACTCTTTATCTCCCATGCTCTCTCTAATGGACTGTGAAGAAGAAGAGCCTCTTGGAATGATACTCACGCTTGAGAAGTCACTGCTAATTAAGCTGCCGGTGTGTGTGTGTGTGTGTGTGTGTGTGTGTGTTTCTGTGTCTCTTGTATTTTTATAGTTATGAGGACCAAAGGTGGGAGTTTTTTACCTTTTATTTTGAGTCACATTGCTTTACCACACTATACATGGCTCTAGCTATATGCTCCGCCATCCCCATGCAGCAATTGTTCACCTGCTATACAAATGTTTACAGGGTATTTCAGTCCCGTATTGTCTTTCCAAATGCAAATTGAGAGGTGCATTCAGGTGCTCCCTGCTTGCTCGACTGGTTAGACAAATGTTTTGGCCTGTTTTCCATCACCACTGTTGCCACTTGCCTTCTCAATTGCAAATCGATCAGGAGGCGCACAGACGGAAAGTTCACTTTAATGTGGTGTGCTGCATAGCTTACATCTGCAAGAGGATAGAGAGCCATAAGAAAACTACACTATGTTGCTTTCACCTGCTCAATTCCACAAAGTCCAGCTGAGTGTGGCTGTATTAGCAAGACGTTACTATTCTGTGTCTACCATAGATGTACAATACAGAATCTAATGTTGGAAAAACAGTAGAAACACTGGTTGGAAAGCTATGCATAATTGATTCAGTAATATAAGTAAATGGCCAATATCAGAATAGGGACCAACCATATCCTGTTTTGCTAATGTAGGCTACATTAGCTCAAAGTTACTATTCTGTGCCTATAACTTAGCCTATAGGCCTACGTGTGCTATAGTGAATGTAGGATAGGATCAGTAGCAAGTTCAGTTCCACTGCTGAATACTAGCTGTCCCCGAGCACCTGTTAGTGTCAGGGATGAGGGAATGAATGTAGTCAATGAAGGTCCTTACAAGTGGAGTAATAAACATGTGTGTGTGTGTCTGTGAGTGTGTGTACGCATGTGCAGTGTAGGCATGATGCCTTGAATTGAAACGTACAGTAGCTTTTAAATGTGCAAGGAAGAGGCATTTTTACATCTTTAATTATAGTATATGTCCTCACAGTCAAGAAAAAAAACTGCTGAACAAGTATCAGGTCGCAGTGCAATCCCAGCAGACGCTCAAGTGGAACAAAACCAGCACATCCTGAAGAAGGCTGTGGCTCTAAATACATTTTAAATGACCAAATAACAGTGTGATTTAAATTGGCAAAACAATCGACAAGGGAATGACCACCAGCACTGGATTCAGTCTGTTGCCGATCACTGATGTATTTGTCCAATTTAACCAACCCGTGTATGTGTGGGTGGGTGTGGGTGTGTGTGTGTGCCCCCTAGCTCACATTTCACAACATCAGAGAGAGAGAGAGAGAGAGAGAGAGAGGTAGGAAAAGAACAAAAAGAAAAATGTCCATCTCCATGGAAACAGAAGGAAATGATTGCTCATTTTTGTCATCAAGTCGCTGGAATGATTTGCACGGTAAACAGAATGAGGTCCTGTGGGCAGCATGTGCAGCTTGGAAAACAACCTGTTTCTCCCTCACTCCTCTCCTCTCCTCTCCTCTCCTCTCCTTTCCTCTGCTCTCCTCTCTTCTCCTCTCCTCTGCTCTCCTCTCCCCTCCTATCCTCTCCTCTACTCAACCTGTTTTGCTAAATTGCATCCCAGAGCGTACTGCCTTTGAACCTAAATTTATCTTAATCTCCTTTTTGTCACAGTGCAGAAAATAATTAGTTTTTTTTACAGTAGAAGCCCTCTATGCCCTCTCTTATCAGTGTGTGTGTGTTTTCTGTGTGTTTCATGTGCGTCTTGGTGTGTATTTAGCTCTTATATCCAGGCTGTCTTCTGAGTCTTAGTAATTCTGTGTTTACACAACTACTGAATGACATTATGGGGACGATAATCCCAGATGGGCTGTAATTTCAGCACCTCATTTGTGATGTTATCAGGGTCACAAGCTTCATTTGCTTTAGCGATTTGGAGTTTTCCAGCCAATTCAGTAATTGGATATTTCAGTGAGTTTGGGGTGTTTGCTGTCAAGTGATTCAATGGTTACCATAAGTTTTGGTTGTCGTCTTGGTATTCATTTAGATCTGCTGTCTAGATACTCCTTTAGAAAAACATAATTGAAAATGTTCCATAAACTGGCTTCATTCTGCAGTGTTTTCGAAACCACCTCCTCAACATTCTCTTTCTCTTTCTTTTTCTTTTGTTTTAAAGTTAGTTTGTGTTCTTTTTGAAGTTTAAAGTACTTACAGTAAGAGTGTAATTCTGTATTATTCTGTTCTCTATGGTTTTGATTTGACACTGATGGTAATTCTTTCCTCATCATTTTGCAATTACTGTCAAACCATGTTCTACCTGTACAGTGTTTTCTCTTTCTTTCTAAATTAGCAATGCAATATCCCTATTGTCTAATGAACTCAACACTGTGTTCCAGGGTGAATTCTAGAAAGTTATATTTTTTCCCCACTGCGTTATTCTGGCACGGCAGGCTTTTCCATTATGTTTTGTTTTATATTCAGTAACACCAGAAGCCTGAACATACTGTATATGACACTGGATGACTTTGAAGACATGCTGGTAAGGATGTTGCCTCCTCTCTACACAATCAGAATACACCTGCTCATTGCTCCAGTGGAAAACCAAAGTATTGATTCTGTACCATACCCAAAGTAGGCCCAGATACATCATGATACTTGTGCAATGGACTCAGTTAAATTATTGTTTGGGCTAATCTTTTAAAGTTATATTACCAAATACTTGTATAGAGTATGGCCTAAAGCAGTTGACATTTCCATTGTAGGCATTGACCTGATGCTCTTATTCAAAAGCACAAGCATCAAAGTACCTTGCAACAGCAGGATTCTACACTTTATTTTGTATGGGAGACTCTAGTTACAAGGCGCCTCTAACCTTGGAAAGTGTTTGTTACGTGGAGATGCTGGGGATTGAACCCAGGACCTCATACATGCGAAGCATGCGCTCTACCACTGAGCTACATTCCCACATTATTCCCTTGCACATCATCCCCTCCACCCCCTCTCCAGAAGAGAGCAAAGTGTATTTAAATATCTGCAACCAACTGGCTGTTTGATGAAGCCTGTTTAATCCAATGTATTTATTATTGCTGTAAGACAAGATATGAATGTAATGAAATGTGTCTGAAGCCTCTTTAGAAATATATTGATCTGGCTTCGGTCAGACAACGGGAATTAAACTGTAATGATGTTTAACAGAGTAATGTGGGGATGTAGCTCAGTGGTAGAGCGCATGCTTAGCATGTATGAGGTCCTGGGTTCAATCCCCAGCATCTCCACTTCTTGTGATTGTGTGATCATGACAAACACTTTGCAAGGTCACTGGAGCCTTCCAACTAAAGTCACCCACACAAAACAACGTGTAGGATCTTGCCACTGGATTGTGCTTTGATACTCATTGGTTTGGATAAGAGCATCAGGTCAATGCCTCCAATGGAAATGTCAGCTGCTCTAGACCAAAGGGCTGCGCGGTATCTGTGATGTCTGCAATCCTCCCAGGTGATAAGGTACAAGCCTGAGGGCTGACAGCACTTCCTCCTCCCCTTTGTCTTCATGCTCTTATCAAGGTTATTTCTTCTCAGAGAAATACACACAAACTCTGCTGGAACCTATCTAAATAAGTGTTTGTTTTTCTCTCTTTCATTGTCTTGCAGAAAGACACCCTGTTACACAACATTCATAAATCAGAGTTTAAAAAATTCACTTACATAAAAAATGAGCAGTTCATGTTTTATACGGTGCAGATTTTTGTGTAATTTGAAGTGGGCGAGTGTAGCGCAGTCAAACTAGAGAAAATCTTCATTAGTAAATGTTCAGAACCTGAAGCCACAGTGCAGCTTCTCTCTTGTGTCCCTACTTTCCCCACTTCTTTTAATAAATTACTTTGGCCTCCTATTTGTGCATTCTTTTGTTCCTTTGTTCATGTGTCATGCTTTTTGCCTTGCACAGTTCTTAGGGGAGTAACAGTATGAATTGCTTAGGTGACAGCAGATCCAGAGTCCTGCATGAGGGAAATCCAGTGTGCGCTCGTACACCAGGCAATACGGTAGAAGTCCAACAAGCAAATGGACCATCAACCAACTGTCCAGCGATTCTCTTGGTGCTGCAGCACTTTGGTGTAAACAGGTGGAAATGTTCTTGTATTTCTTGTATAGGATTTGCAGCCTTGTTGTTTGGACTCTGTTTCATTTGGATGCTCTTCTGCTTCTACTTGCCTTCAGAATAAAAGGTCGCCATGGCCCAAGTTGTATCCCTAGGTTTAAGTATTCACTTACACAACACACCAGTAACATATTACATGTAATGCACACAGGCACATATACCGTGTGTCTCAACCCTCTGAATGCATGTTACTCTCTGTTGTGTTTGCATTCAGTGACCTTTGGCCTGTTCAGTGTTAGTTCAGTGTGTCTGGAATGTCTGGTGCTGGAAAATAAATACATTGGGCTGTAGGGTGAAAAAGGACACACACACACACACAAATGTACACAAACTGGAGTACTAACACTGGAGAAATCGTATTCATAGTTCTTGGACATAAATACTGAGCACCGCATGTAAAGTAGAACCAACAACAGCTATGATGGGCCATAAAACAATGTGCAGCCTTAATATTCTGTGATGTGTGTGCGTGTGTGTGTGTGCGTGTGTGTGTGTGTGACTGTGCATGTGTGTGCAGCATTTGTTTCCGCTGACTGTCTTAACAAAACCAAGACATTAGGTCAAACTGTAATCTTCCATCGTTCACCTGCATCTCTTCCTCTCATTACAGCCCCTCTGTCGGTGTGTGTGTGTGTGTGTGTGTGTGTGTGTGTGTGTGTGTGTGTGTAGCCAACTGTAGCTCTCTCTCCCATTTCTCCAGCTTCACAGTCAGTGATTGATGGAATGAGCCAAGGACCAGAGTCAGACGGAGGGAGGCAGATGTATTTATTGAAGCAGATAAAAAATGGATGGAGGGAGAGGAGAGAGAGATAGAGAGAGAGAGAGAGAGAGAGAGAGAGAGAGAGAGAGGGAGCTTTTTACGAGGCAACAGGAGGTAACAGTAACATGGAGAGGAGGGTGGGAGGAGGGGAGGTGAGCGAGAGAGAGAGAGAGAGAGAGAGAGAGAGAGAGAGCTGTCAGTGTTCTTGAATGGCACAGCAATTCCCACCTGCAAGAACAAGCCTTTTTAATCCCCGCTGCACTGGCTGAGATGGAGTGGAAAGATTCACATGTTGATGCGTTCTGGCATGCTGTTATCGCCTTCACTTGCTGCACTTTGAGCCTGCTAATGGACGCGCACCACCAGTCATGCACGTGCACACACAAGCACATAAACACACACACAAACACTCAGACGCACACACTTCTCTGAACTCAACATTCCTCTGTTCTTCAAGTGAAATCACAGCAGAAGCATTATCGCTCTTCTATAGGCAGCTTAACGACTTTGTTCAAATTGATGATAACATTGTTTTTCTGTTATTCAAGTCATTCAATTAGTTAATTGTCACTCAAAAACTGGGGAAAGGAGGCTATAGGGGCCAGATGCGCATGTGCACGCCCACCCACACAGACACACACACACACATGCATATACACACACTTCTCTCTGCACTCATCATGTGTCAGTGTTCAAGTGCGACTGAAATCAAAGCAAAAGCAAGATCCTTCTAAGTCTCAAAATTGCTGTGAACAAAAAGTCATCAGTGAAACAACTTCTACCATTCAAAAACTGGGGGAAAAGGAGGCTATAGGAGCCTGACACACACACACACACAAATACACACACTTCTCTCTGGACTCAACATGCCTCGAGCCAAAAAAAAAAAAAAGCAACAATTCCTCTGGTGGCAGCATAACGATCTTGTTATAACTGATGTCAACCAGTGAAATAACTGCCATTCAAAAACTGCTGGGGAAAAGAAGGCTGTAGAGACTAGCAGGACAATTTAAGACAAAAACACGTTCTTGTTCTTGCTCTTGTTGTTCTCCAGGTCACAGGTTTGACACAGACACTGATCAAATTTCAAATATTTGGTCCATGAAGTACACTGCAGGTCAGAGAAGAAGAATCACACTTCAAACCAGACACTTCCAAGACAATATTTTCCTCTCCTGCATCCATTTCTACCTGTTAAAGAGCCGGCAAAGATATCAGGGTTAGATATTACACGTTTTGAATAAACTCTAGATAACACAGCACCCACTAATGGCTTTACAAATGAAGCTAAGACAAACACACTGCCATAAAAAAGTGGATGAGTAGCTTGGCAGGACAAACAATTGGTTAAGAGACGGCATTGTGGGACCGGCAGAAGAGAAAGAGGGGAGAGAGGACAGAAGAATGGGGGGGATTGTGCAATATGAAAATAGGGAGAGAGGGAAAGAGGGATAGAGAACCGATATCTTCCTCCTCTCCTCTCCTCTCCCGGCGGTGATGGTGTTGGACTTTGTTCGCTCCTCTGGCGTGGCTGGTCGGAGGCTGAGTGAATACGTTACCCGGTCTACCGGTTTATAAGTCATCTCCCCTTAAACCCCTGGCAGAGAGGAGGAAGAGGGGACAGCGAGAGAAGGGAAGGACAAACACAGGAGGGAAAGAACAAAAAGAAGCAGCAAAACAAGGGAGAGGCCGATACCATATATTTTATTCTAGTGAGTTCTGGTCCCAGAGCTGCAGCGATGTGGACGGACACCAAAGCGGAGGGGAAGCAGGCCAGCGGGAGCGGTGCCGGCCTCCATCAGCGCCTTTTAAACACTCTGCTGCTTTGCACTGGGGACATGGAGCGCTTGGAGAAGTACATGCAGGGTAGGAGAACTCCCACACTGCAGCCTCACATCCACAAACTTTCACTTACGATAAACAAACTTCTCCGGATGAAGCGAAGTATAACATTTAATATAGAAACTTTGAAAATATCATGTGTAAAATGGAAGTGTTTGGAAAAATACATAATTTATCAAGTCTGAAATAAGTTAAGGAAGTTGTCAAAAACTTGGCATATGTTAAAGTGAACTGAGATTGTTACATTTCCATTAAAATATGCAGATGTAATCCTCCAACCTACAGGATGAATGTTATTAAAACCATCTGGATTTCTTTTTAACCCTTAGAAGTAACAATCCAACAGAGAAACATGTTTTGTGTTGCAGTTTGCCAGTTCAGTTCCCCTTTTCAGAAAGAATAAGCTGAAAATATCTGAAGTCCTGCAAAGTTTGTGGGGGAGTCGCTCCGTCTCTCAAGCAAAATGTGGATGTTATTTTCCTCCCTGTGCCTCTCTCCAGACAAGATGTTTGTGCTGCAGCTGGCCGTGTGGAGCCTGCGGGGAGTGGCCAGGGTGATCCTAGCCAACAACCCACTCAGCGGCGCTCTCATCCTGGCTGCGCTCTGCTGGGCTTCCCCCTGGCAGGGCCTGCTGGGAACCCTGGGTCTGCTGGCCTCGACGCTGACAGCTGTTATCATCGGACAAGACAGGTGGACGGATAGGAGCGTATACACACGCGCAGACACACACAAGCTCACGAAAGCAGACGTACTGCATGCAAGGAAAAAAGACAGGAGAAAACATATGCTTTTGAAATAATCAAACCCTTAATAACAACTGTGCTTGGCAGGCAATCCTGCTGCTGTAATTTCCGCTTGGCCTGGGACAAAACTTGATTAAGGGTTCTATTTAAAATTCATGAGCAGAACTGCTCCATATCTGATAATCCTGTGTTCCCCCACTCCCCCCCTCCCCCTCCTAACAGTTCTTATTATAGCTCGCTGTCCCAATATTTATGCCATTCACAGTATTATATGCTAATACACAACCTTGTTTTAAAAGTTTTTGAAAATAATGCCAATTGCAATGGGATTCTTAATCTTTTTAAGTCTTACATTTGGAATAAATCTAGTGTCACCCATGGGACCCGGGCTCATTAAAACACAACAGTTGCTTGCTTCATGTGGGGGCCGGCCAGAACAAAAACCCCCACAAGACTCAGTTTGAATCTCAAACACCAGCTTAAAAAACTCTGCTAATGTGTCTTTTGATCATAAAAAAACTTTCATCAGCTCACTGAAATATCTTGTTATATATCTTGAGGTTTTTTTTTTAGAAAATGCAAAATACGCAAATGTGATATGAGTGCTATGCCTTCCTTTTCTCTGTCTTCTTCCTCTAATGTTTGTGTGTGTGTGTGTGTGTGTGTGTGTGTGTGTGTGTGTGTGTGTGTGTGCAGTGCTGAGGTGTCGGGAGGTCTCCATGGTTTTAATGGCATGCTGGTGTCTCTGCTGATGGGAGTGTTTAGCTCTGCCGGAGACTGGTACTGGTGGCTGCTGCTGCCCGTCTGCCTGGGGTCAGCCACATGGTGAGACACACACACACACACACACACACACACACACACACACACTAAGTAGACACTAAATATGTGTCCACAACCAAAAAAAAACAAACATGTATACCACTCACTGACACATGTAAATGGTAGATTTAGTTAAAAATAATCAACTCCTTCATTCTCTCTCTCTCTCTCTCTCTCTCTCTCTCTCTCTCTCTCTCTCTCCCTCCCTCCAGCACCTTTCTGTTCAGTGGTCTCTCCCCATTGTTGGACCGCTGGGACTTGCCGGTCGCCGTGTTTCCCTTCAACATCGTCATTCTCCTCTACCTCCTCTGTACCGGTCCAGACAACCCCTACTTCCCGCACCACCCCGCTGTGCCACCAGGGGCGCTGGAGCCCAACGCTACGCAGCTCAGCGCAGCAGAGGTGAGGAAGACGAAGTCGTGTTTAGCGGTTGCGGAACCACATGGGAACCATTGATTGAGCATTTAAATGCCATGTTCTTGTCATTCCCTTTCATTTGGTCGAGGGCTGAAACTCTAAAATACCCAAGTGAAGTTACAGTAGGGTCCTTTTATAACATATGCTAGTTGAGGTTGCGTTTACGTTCCCTCTATCATTCTTCTTTGCTCCCTGCAGTGAAGAGTACAAAATGTAGCCTTTACAACAAGTGTGTACCACAATGCATTGCTCCATCTCACATGCTCGAGAGAAAAAACATCAAGCAGAGAACAGTCTGCGTGAACAGATGACTGAAGCGTGCAGGCTGCTTTCAGTTTTTATGGTTTGGTTAGAAAGAGGATATTCGGGTAAGCTGGCTTAATAAAAAGATGTAGAATCATATACAGTATATGTTGCTGTTGTGTGAAAGCCTTGTAACTCCAGCGTTGGTGATTTTCATGTTTTTGCTTCAATTTAAAGGTTCCATGCTCCTCTGTGGGTTGAGAAATTTCTCTGACCCATTGGATAATGTAAAAAATGCAGTGCAAAAACAAAGCTGGTTATCATACTTTCTGAAAATGTGACATTTTGGAGATACATTGGTTTTAATGCAATAGCAATGATTTGCTATTTGGTGGACGCTTTTATCCAAAGAATACCAGCAGTGGCTACATTTTTTAGCATGGGTGGTCGCAATGTTAGCGCCATCCTCTACCCACTGAGGTATACGGGACCACACAGGCTCATATGAATAAATAATAGCAGTATTATACTATAAATAGGCCTAATAATATGATTCACGAGAACATCAGCAGTCTGAGTCTGCCAGTGACTCTCAGATCTTCTGCTCAGTTGCTCAGCATGACAAGGGGAGGAGATGTTGCCAAGCTTGTCCCTGGTGACGGGACGGTTTGAGGTTGAATGACTTTATTCTTCTCCCTCGACTGCACAGAGGAGCAGAAGGGTTTCACTGTTGCTAAGTGAGAGAGTCGTCATCAGAGGGATCAGTCGAGTTTGAGTTATGGATTAGAGCTATTAATGCCCAAATCCAACCAGGACCTTTTGGGAATTTCTCAACTGATGGATCTGGATTGAGCATAGGCTCAAACATATTGTCATAATTTGAGAACTGATAGCTAGTTTGGTGCTTAGTTGGGTTTGGGGTCACAAAAAGTTAAAGCAAAACAACTTGAATAGCGCGCACTCAAAGCTGCATTTGTGTTTTTTATTCACCAACGCTTCAGCAGGCAAGCTGTCTTCATCAAGCTATCTGCTACTGTAACATTTCATTTGCACCGATACTTTAACAGGTGGAGCTCATCAAGTCACGCGATCAGAGCAACAGGTGTAGCTCATTATTGGGAGACACAAGAATTAATTACGCAATAATAAAATCGCCTCAAAATGAAATATTACAAGTGAGAGAATGTATAATAAAGGAAAATATACAAAATGCTAACAAGTAAATTGATAGGAGACAATATTCATAAGATCAGCTGGCACTGAGTCACCAGTTACTTAGCAACAGCCACCGAGGGAGCTGATATTTGGAGACTGAAAACTGTCCAGACTCTTTTAATTAATGACGCCTCACACTGGAGGTGAAGCTGTCTCCAACGAAGGTGTGTGAGTTAGGTCTGCTGGATCTGCTAGGTCAGTGTCTTGAGGTCAGTGTTTTGAGATGAGATGTACTGCAGGTTGGACATAATATTCAGAACTGGTAGCCGGCCCCAAAGGTGGTGGAGAAAGTGGAGAAGCAGCTCAGGTTCAAACATCATTAATATCAGTCCAGGTTAGGATCCAGGAGTACTCAGGTTCAAGGGGATTTCTGTTCCACTCGTAATGACGTTACAAAATGGCTGCACCGAAGCTGGTCTTCTGCAACCCCTGTAATTAGCTTGGGATTGCTTTGCCTGAATTCTTATCACAGATTTAAAAGGAATTAAAGGTTGATTAAAAGTGATTTGTTCTCTTCAAGGCCTGCTAAAACCCAGTTGATTAGGAAGCAAGCTGCCGCACAATATCATGTCATAGCTTTCCCTCTCATGCAAAGAAATTAATTCAGGGTTTAAGAATATTTTAATGTTTTGTACAGTATAGCAGACAATAAGCGTCTACTGTTTGTAAGACGGTTTGTTTGGACCAGTGAGTCTAGATGAAATGCCGTTGCCTTGAGCCGTCTCACGAGAGTTTGCCGGCAGAATCCAGTCTCTCGCCAGCTGCTGCAGGCGGCTTTTCATCTCTCCCGGCCAGCTGGCATTTCAGTGGCTGAAGAACAACTGAATTTTAATCACCATGCTGTTGTTTGGAAACAGACAGGGCAGATTATGTGATCCGAAGCGGAAGCCCTCCAAGTGCGGTGAATGTACGAGAGTTTTTCTTGTTGGCATTTGCGTAGACGACTCTATCGACAACGTAGTTTGCCAGTGCATGCTGACATACGGTATAAACAGAATCTCACATACAGTGCAAAAGGACACTGACAAACAATGTGCAGCAGCCTACACAAATTACTCTATGTATACACATTCATTATCTTTGCAACTTCAATATTTTAGGAACATACAATATACAATATATAAATACAATATGTCCATTGTACAGTGAGATAATTAGCTCTAGAAAGGCCAAGACAATTATCTGGTCAAAGTCAGTTGACTGCTGCTTTGAATTTTATTCAAAATGTTCCTCCATGACTTCTCCTAGTCCCAATTTCTGGACAATCCAGTGTTGTCCAGATTTTCAAAATCATGCAAGGAAATCGTATTTATAATTATATATGGGATATATAATTATAAATACTTCAACTGACAACTTGGCCTTCTCTTAGATGCCCCAAAATCCATTGGCCTTCCTGGTGTTAAACTGAATAACATGAATAGTAAGGAATAAGTTGTGAGAGCCAGAAGCCATCAATTGTTTGTTGATCATGGTGTTGCGATGATGATGATGATTTGTCTCAAGCTGCATGTCTGAAACTCTGCACCGACACCTAGCTTTGGTGACTAACTGTTGTTTGTGCCCATCAATCTTCAGGCTTTCATGCTTTGTTTTTTAAGTAATGTTTTTGATACTTGAAAAACCAATTGCCAGTTGGGAGAAATAAAGTTGAAACTTGAATTTGCACTTGAACATGGGGAGATTCCAACAAAGTCTCATAAAGTTTCGTAAATTGTGCACGAATTCTGTAACCCGTGTTGCGGACACGAACTCAGTGAACATTCGTCTGGTGAAAAGGTCAGTTTACGTTTAAGATTAGAGTTAGGTTTAAGCAACTAAAACTTTGGCTAAATTTAGGCAACTAAGACACTTTAGGTTAAGGTTAGGGAAAGGCTTTGGTCATGGTTAAACAAGAAGAACTTTCACAAAAAATTCAAACTTCAGTGACAGTAGAAAATGTCTTGGCATCAATTGGGAATTGAACCCCAGTGTTCAGAAGTTGAAGGTAAATGAAGACAACCACTAACCCAAACACAACACTGTCTGTCTGTCACTTTGTCAAACTACTGCCACCGTCTTTTCATATCTCCTTCACATAATCTTTCTTCCACATAAACATTGTGCTCATTTCATGAAATTCCAGGAGACCAGGCTCTGATTCCCAATATGGCTTCATTTCCCTCGTACTTCCAGCAAAACCCACTTTGAAACATATGCTGGAGACTCTAGAAAGGCCAACGTTTCTTTCTCTGCTGCTATGCCAAAGTATCTAATTAGATCTGCGAGGGTCTCTGGGTACAAAAGAAACTACGTGATTAATGACGGAGCACTTTCGGCAAAAGTTCTTGGATATATTTAGCATGAGGGGTCCCTGTGCTTTTCTACTGCGAGACGCCGGAGCAGAAGGCTGTAGATCTGCAAACTGACCGTGAAGCGGCCCAAACAAGATTATCTACGCTGACTAAACCCTATCAGAGCTGTTAGGTGTCCTGAATAGAGTCAAGATTTACATAAGATTGTATTAACGAGCGTCACGTCCCATGGTACAGTATGTTCCTCTCGCTAAATAATTAGTTTCCACAAGTATCACCCCGCTCCCTGTCTCAGATAATCTCTCTCTCCCTCAGATACTTTCTCACTCTCTCCTCCCGTCTCTCCTCCTTTGATCCCTTCGCTCTCTTTTTAATATTCCGCTCCTATCGTTCCCTTCTCCTCCCCGTCTGTCTCTCTCTCTTCCTCCCTCTCTCTCTCTCTCTCTCTCTGGCCTTATAAATTTTGTCCCTTTCATTTCATAAATTCCCCTTGGTTGATTTCTTGGGAGATCTGAAAACTCTAAATCCTCCTCTTGCATCCCTCCCCTTCTCTGCTTCATTTCTTCATTTCTTCCTCTCTTCCCCCCCCCACCACTTCCTCACCCGCTATCTGTTTTTCTCCTCCGCTATGCAAATCTTTGCCCTCCCTCTTCCCCGTCCTCCCTCCGCCTCCATCTCCATCCTTCTCTCTTCTTCTCTCTCTCTTTCCATCTCTTTCTCCATCACCAGTCCTGCTTCTTGCTCTCTCCCACCTCTCCATCCTCTCTCTGTTTCCTTTCTCTCCTCCCCTATCTCCTCCCTTCCTTCCTTCCTCATAGTTTCGTTCGGTTCATTTGGCAATTGAAGACAAAAATAAACACACAACTGGCATATGTAACAACATTTTCGGGAATGGCGCATTACAGTCACAGATTTATCTCCGTTATGGTCCTTGATGAGAAATGATCTCATCCTCTCTCTTTCCTCCTCCTCTCCTTCTGTCTTTCTCCTTCTTCCTCTACTCCTTTTTCTCTCGTTCTTCTCTTCTTCCTCCTCTCTCGTCTTTCCCCGGTTTCTCCAGAGACGGCGGTGACGTCAGTCCTATTTATATTTAATGTCTTCAGCTCTCACTCTGCTGAGGATGGCGCTCTGGCTGCACGGCCACAACAGACAACGTACTTAATCTTATTGCATGCACACACACACACACATATGCATGCACACACACGTACACACACACACACACACACACACACGTGTGGCAGCGATATAATTAAAGACCATTTATGACTTGTAAATATCAGCGACAGGCAGGTGCACCCATCACGTCACCATGGAAACTCTTCACTTCTCACTGACTGTTGGGAATCCAGCATATGTGTGTGTGTGTGTTTAGCTGGGGTGATGGAAATTCACCGGAACGGCTCTGATCTTGACTGGGGAGAACAGCTTCTGAACAGATTCCACATAATTAGTCATCATTCACATGCATTGTGTGTGTGTATCTATTACAGGAACATTTGGCTTACTTAAATGTAATTAAAGAACTAATGATGGGACTTTGAACCTTCATGTCTGTGTGTGTGTGCGTGTGCGTGTGCGTGTGTGTGTGTAGGTGTGTGTGTGAGTGTGTACTTGACTTACAGGAATTCTCAAGTTACATCTATTTGCTAAACGCTAACTCACATTTGCAGAATGTAACTCTTCTTCTAATTTCTAACTCCTCCCTAACTCTCAACTCCTCTCTAACTTCTTTCCAAGTGCTCTCTAACTCCTAACTCCTCTCTAACTCCTCTCTAACTCCTGACTCCTCTCTAACTAGTCTCTAAATCCTAACTCCTCTCTAACTCTCTAATTCTCCAACTCTTCTTTAGCTCTCTAACTCTTCTCTAACTCTCTATACTCTCTAACTCTTCTCTAAAGGCCTTTGCACACCAAGTCCGTATTTTTCGTCCGAAATTGTCGCACGTTTAAAAATAAATATGACCTCACGTTGTGTCAATCACGTTTACACACCGACTCCGAAACTTTCGTCCGTCATTAAAGTTTTCGGAACAGGTTCGATTTGCTGCGTTTTTTTGCATCTGTCAAAAGCCTTTAGAGAGTTGTTTGACCACTCAGAGCCACCGTACTGTTGTTATTCATCATCCAAAATGGCATCTGATAAGCTGATTCACTTCGTCTCCCAGCACAAAGCACTTTACGACAAACAAAGTAAAGAATACAGAGATGCGAAATTTAACGATAGATTGTGGCAGGTGATTTCAGAACAGCTTGGAATTGCCATTACCATTACCAATTACCAATTACATTACCAACTAGAAGGGCACTCGGAGAGCGCTGACCTCCGCCAAGGCTAAATGCTTGTTCGTGAGGCTTGTTCGTGAGTCGGATCCGGATCCGCTCCAAAAATGTAATGGGTTCTTCCTTGGCCCATGCTACGCCCTTCCACGAAGTTTCATGAAAATCGGGCCAGTAGTTTTCCCGTAATCCTGCTGACAGACAGACAAACAAACAAACAAACAAACGGCACCGAATACATAACCTCCTTGGCGGAGGTAATTACCATTACGCACGACTGGATCTACTGGGATCTCCGGCACAGCCTCGAAACACTGATACTATCAGCTCTGGCAGAAAAGTATGGGGCGGCTGTGGCTCAGGAGGTAGAGCGGGTCGTCGTCCTCCAGTTCGCATGTCGAAGTGTCCTTGGGCAAGATACTGAACCCCAAATTGCTCCCAATGGTTGCGCCAGCACCCTGCGTGGTAGCTTGCTGCCATCGGTGTATGAATGTGTGTATGAATGGGTGAACTCAACATCATTGTAAATGAGGGCAACCTCAATGGTTCTTTGAGTTTAAATAAAGGTTTGAATGAATGAATGAATGTAGGCATTGTTGTATAGCGCTTTGAGTGGTCGGTAGACTAGAAAAGCGCTATATAAATGCAGTCCATTTACCATTTGCTGTCCATAAACAGACTGATCACAGGACAACTATTGACCATGATCTTGTCTGTAAACTAACTGGACCACCACTGACATCCTGAAATAGACCTGGAAACGATCGGGATAAACTCTCCTTGCTCTTGACGCCTTCTCAGGATCGGATGGACCCAATATTTTCTTTTTCTTTTTCTACTAAGAAGTGAGAGGACCACAAAATCATCCTCACTACTTGACGACTTCATTTTGTCTCCTATTGCGAATTTTCGCAACGAATAGAATAATAAAACGCATCGGACTCATTGTGCAAGGTTTCTGTGTGTAACGATTTTTATCGGATGACAGATTCAAAAAACGCATATGAAAAATACAGACTTGGTGTGCAAACTCCTCTCTAACTCCTCTCTAGCTCTCTTGAACTCTTCTCTAACTCTCTAACTCCTCTCTAGCTCTCTAACTCTTCTCTAACTCTCTAAGTCCTCTCTGAAGGCAAATTTATGGTTTCTGCTGTGTGCCCGGTGTTCGCGGTGCGGAGGGTCTGAGCGGCAAGTGCAGAGCTCCGCAGGGGGTCTGCGGAGGGTTCGCACCAAGCTCCGCGGTCCTCTCAAAAAATGAAACTCTGCGAAGGCCTCCGCAAACGCCGCAGTCAGTTCAGAGGCTATGATTGGTTAATGGTTGCTATGTTAGTTGGTTACCAGGGAAGTAAGTCAAATCAGCCAAGTGACAGCTGACAACCGGCAAAAATGGACAATAGGAGGAGATTCTGCGCTCTCCGCGAACACCGCGCTGCTACCGCATTTACCATGAAATGCTGTGCCTCTGCGGAGAGAACGGTCTTGCCGTGAACACCGCGAACACCGGGCACACCGCAGAAACCATAAATTTGCCTTAACTCTCTAACTCTTCTCTAACTCTCTAACTCCTCTCTAACTCTCTAACTCCTCTCTAACTCTTTAACTCCTCTCTAACTCCTCTCTAACTCTCTAACTCCTCTCTAACTCTCTAACTCCTCTCTAACTCCTCTCTAACTTTTCTCTAACTCTCTAACTCCTCTCTAACTCCTCTCTAACTTTTCTCTAACTCTCTAACTCCTCTCTAACTCATCTCTAACTCTCTAACTCCTCTCTAACTCTTTAACTCCTCTCTAACTCTCTAACTCCTCTCTAACTCTCTAACTCCTCTCTAACTCCTCTCTAACTCTCTAACTCCTCTCTAACTCATCTCTAACTCCTCTCTAACTCTCTAACTCCTCTCTAACTCTTTAACTCCTCTCTAACTCCTCTCTAACTCTTTAACTCCTCTCTAACTCCTCTCTAACTCTCTAACTCCTCTCTAACTCTTTAACTCCTCTCTAACTCCTCTCTAACTCTCTAACTCCTCTCTAACTCTCTAACTCCTCTCTAACTCTTCTCTAACTCTCTAAAGCCTGATTTATGGTAGGGCGCTCGACACCTTTGATAAGTGTCGCTCGACAGAAATGACGTATTTTCAACAGAAAAAAGTGTCTCTCGACACTTTCCCAACATGACGGCGAACCTGGAGAATTTTGTTATGTTGCGGACACCGTCACATTTTGTCGCGCAATGTGATTGGGTAGTCACATTGCGTCACACTAACGTCGCCATGGAGATTGTAGTTTTCACTGAACTGAACGTCCTTACTGATATTTTGGTCTGTACCTTTTTTGTCCTTGCTTAATTAACTAGTTTAATTAGTTTAGCTCGCAGCAAATATGGAGGGTATAGATGAAAGACTGGCAGAACAAGTTAAGACAGTATCGCCACCTGTATGATTCTTCAATGAAAGAATACAAAGACGCGCAGATGGCATTAACGTCGTGGAAAGAGACTGCCGATACCCTGAATATCAATATGTTGGACTGCAAACGTCGGTGGAAAAATCTACGGGACAGGTAGGCTATGTTTACTATCCCTGCTATCTTTATTGGTCAGACGAAAATGTTACAGTAGGCTAAACAATAACCACTCGGTGGTCGAGAAGATGTATCTGTATCATGGAAGTTTAACGTTAGGATAGCGTCTGGTTACCATGGAGACGACTGAAAACTTTCGCCGAAGTATAAATTACAAATGTCGCGTGGCTCTTTATTTTCTGTCGAGCGACACTTATCAAAGGTGTCGAGCGCCCTACCATAAATCAGGCTTAAGTCCTCTCTAACTCTCTAACTCCTCTCTAACTCCTCTCTAACTCCTCTCTAACTCTTCTCTAACTCTCTAAGTCCTCTCTAACTCTCTAAGTCCTCTCTAACTCTCTAACTCCTCCTAAACTCTTAACTCCTCTCTAACTCCTCTCTAAAGGGCAGTTTATAGTACAGCGATTTATGATCGTCACCACTGGCGATGATCATATTCTATCGTCGGTCGCAATGACATGTTGTTTATACTTCCAGCGACAGGCGATCTGTCATCGTTGCCATGGTCGTTGCGCCCATCACTGAGACTTAAATTGGATTGAACTTTGACCCCATCGCTGGCTCAGTTGTCATGACAACATTATGGAACTCTCTTATCCTAACGTCGATTAATTCTCTGAGCTCAAATTAAACGGTAATCAACAGCTCTGGAAGACCATACTTTTGTAATAGACTGTAGAATAAAACGTACACTGAGGAGACAATTTATGCTATTTTTCTAGACTTGGATAAAGACAATAGATTTACTTGAATGAAACTTCTTATTTAAAAAGAAAGAGTGAAAAATACTGTACATTAGGCTATTCTGCAGACTGGTTTACAAACTGTATTATTATTATTTTCCTTACAAATGGTTAAATTTTCAATTAGTGCAATTAAGAAAATATATTTCGTTACATGGTGTTATTAAAAGCAGACTGCAGCAGCTGGTTGATGCGCGGTGGAGGCTTGTAGGCTCCGACTCGCTTTCAGAACGGACACAACAATAAACTTCACAACCTGGGAATATTTGCATTACTTTGAACTGATGGAAGAAAAGGGTAAGAACATTATTGTTACCTGTACATCTGAGAACTGAAAGCACTTGCCAATGTGTTGTGAGCGCTATCCGCTGTTTATTTTTTAGACCAGACATGATTAATCAAGGCCGCCTCTGTGATCATACTAGTTTACCATAAAGACGATCAGACCCCGAATAAATGAAAGCTGCTTGTTAAGTAGATAACAGATAAGTAGATAACAGCAGTGTACTCGGTGATGATTTCTATAGCCTGCTAGTGAGAACATCACCAGAAGACATAAAAGTTGTTACGTTTTTAAGCGGGTAACTTGAAAGCGCTCGACTGAGTTACTTTTAATAAAGACTAACTTAGTAAAGTAACTAGTTGCTATTTAGAACTATAGTAACAAAGTAAAGTAACTAGATGAGAGCAAATGACTGAACCTCAGCGATGCGTTCTATAATCGCTCTAGTGTTCATACTTTTTATGAGCGACAGCGTCCAAAATGAAAGTTGAGTGATGATGGAATGTTGGTGACTTTGTAGCGATGTCCATCGGGTGATCATAAATCGTTGTACTATAAACTGCCCTTAACTCTTCTCTAACTCTGTAACTCCTCCTATAAACTCTTAACTCCTCTCTAACTCCTCTCTAACTCCTCTCTAGCTCTCTAACTCTTCTCTAACTCTCAAACTCCTCTCTAACTCCTCTCCACCTTCTCTGCTGCAGGTGCTGTATGGCATCCCTCTGGGTGTGGGTCAGATCTACGCCTGCGGGGCAATGGGGCCCACCCTCCTCATCCTGGGGGCCGTTCTGCTCTACTCCCCCCTGCTGGCCGTCCACGCTCTGCTGGGATCAGCAGCTGGAACACTAGCTGGTGAGTCTCAGTCAGTGTTGTGTGCCTGTATAGAAGGAGTGGGTGCTGCTGGGAGAGTTAGGGCTATTACCCTTTTAACTGAAGTAACCTGGGAATATGGGATAACACTTTATAACGTCATCAAAAGCAGACATGGTTGCGTTCTGTGTTCGACATGGGTGAGACACTGAAGTTCATATTTCAGCAGCACACATCTAATACCAGCCACCTTCCACTTGCCAGCTTATAATAGAAACTCTCCTGTCAGTGCTGCCAACAACCCTCCAGTTATTAGTCTCTCTACTTCTACTGCCTATTTCTACTGCTGCTACTCTCCACTGCCTCTCTACCTCTGGGCCAACCTTCCTTCATGCTTCTGACATCAACTGTTATCCCACATTAAAGCAATAAGTGACTCAACACTGTGCTTCACAATGATTTTAGAGCAGCTATAAGAGGTTAGGCAAGATGCAAAACAGAGTAAAACAGCTATTCTAAAAATAGAGTGGGTTATTGTTTTTATAAAATGGCGGTAACATACCACTGTTGCACT
Organism: Centroberyx gerrardi; assembly: GCF_048128805.1. Lineage (NCBI taxonomy): Eukaryota > Metazoa > Chordata > Actinopteri > Beryciformes > Berycidae > Centroberyx > Centroberyx gerrardi. The sequence goes on from NC_136019.1 coordinate 16,066,887, forward strand.
CTTCCAATCCAGCAATATAGTTCTTGAACAGCAGCTAAACAAAGTGGTTGCTAGGCAACACAGTAATGGTATAAGCAAAGATTTTTTTGTCAGCACATTAATATTTAAATCACCTGATATGGGGTCACAAATGAGCGTGGTCCCCAGTTCGAGTTGGTTGAGTCTGATTGGACGCAATTGTAAAACACCCAATAAACAACTACCAGTTTCATAATCAGCATTATACAAAATCTGTTTCCAACTGTGATTGGACGAAAGGCGTTCCATGACTGATTATAACTGCGATATATGAACTTGTACCTTATCACTCATCACCCACCTTGTTTACATTTCATTTATTCACTGTTCCAATCCGTTACATTGTACTATAGCAATGAGGAAGTGTGTATCTTTGTTTCTTGTTTGATGCAATTGTAAAAATGTTGTAAATGTTGTATAAAAACAATAACATACTCGAGCTTGTGCTGGATTATGGGTATTGGCGCCAGCACCTCGGTGCCAATAAAGCACAATATAACATTAGAAACCAGGAGACTGGAAGGTATCTGCTTCTGCCTGCTAAACCATTTCTAAAACCATTAGTCAGGGCCCAAAATAGATTATATCTGATGGCTTCCTGCATGGCAAATGTAGAAATACGATTTAACGAGGGTAAAGCCGGGCACGGTTTATGAATCCCTCTGGCAAAAAAAGTCAGATTGGCAGTGCATGTAGAAATGGGGAAACTGCAAGATAGGCAGCAGCAGCCTGTGGGCAGTTAGTCAACCCCAAATGACACAGAGCAATTAGCCAGGGTGGTGATAACTACTGGCATGCACACACACACACAGGCCTGTGGCTCTGTCTGCCTTTTACATCTGCCTCTCTGAGAGAGAGAGAGAGAGAGAGAGAGAGAGACAGAGGGAAGAGAGGATGAGGGAGAGTAAGAGAGAGAGATAATAGAATGAAATGGGAGAGCGAGAGATGGATGAAGTGGATGCAAGGGAGAGAGATGTGGGGAGTTTAAGCGACGAGTCTCCAGCCCCCTGCTTCCGTCTACTGCTATAAGAGCAACACAATGGTAAGTCGCTGGTGTGTGTGTGTGTGTGTGTGTGCGTGTGTGTGTGTGTGTGTGTGTGTGTGTGGTTATGAGTCATACTGTAGGATACAGAGGGAGGGTGGGAGTGAGCTCAAAAGCTTCCATGGATTGATGACGAGCTCGTACACACACACACACACACACACACTGCTACAAAACAACAGCGTGACAAACAAGTAATCAAAGAGATGTGACTGTAATGAGACTGTGTAGGCAACAGAGCAGAGAAGAAACTCCTTGCTGGAGTGTGGCAGCTAAATGCATGAGAGAAAATAGAAAAGGTCTGTCTGCTCATTTCCTCTTTGACTTTCACTACTTTCCTTGTTTCCTTCTGTCCCTCCTTCGGTCCTTCCTTAGCTCCTTTCTTTCTTCCTTCAAACTGAGGTGAAAGAAATAGATAGATAGATAGATAGATAGATAGATAGATAGATATAACTTAGAGACAATAAAAGAAACAATAAAACTACTCAAAAACTAAAACTAAATTAAAACTACTTACTCAGAATCATCCTTCATATCACTTAGATGTGAAGCTATAATGAAGGGAATAGATAGATGAATTTTTAATATTATTCTCTGAAATGAGAGAGAGAGAGAGAGTGTGTGTGTGTGTGTGTGTGTGTGTGTGTGTGTGTGTGTGCATGCGGTCCCCAATCACTGTTCCAGCACCAGTGATTCAGAACCAATGTTCCCTTTAAGTTGATAGTTTTGTGACCTATGTCTAATAATTTATCATATTGGCCAAAGAATAATATCTTTTCAGTCATCAGTCACTAACTTATATTGGATGTCCTTTGCCGTACTTTGGGTTTAGTGAACTGACTGCCATGATAGATAAATAGACTTACACACACAGAGAGAGAGAGAGAGAGAGAGAGAGAGAGAGAGTTAGCTCTGTCTACAAGTACTACAAGGTCAGACTCAAAACACAATCCTGCCTGCCAGACAGAGAACCAGAGGGGGAACGAAGGATCGGTGTCAGGAGGCAAGGAGGAAAATATTAGATGGTGATGGTGAGGAGGGGAAAGGGATGAAGAGTTTGAAAGGAGAGAGAGAAAGAGAGAGACAGAGAGAGAGAGATGCATATAAGTGCAGAGGAGAAGAAAATAATAATCCGTGAATGATCAAGAGGTCTAAGTGTGTGTGTGTGTGTGTGTATTGAATTGCAGTTGACACCAGGCTCTTCGACACTTCAGACAACAAGTCTCGCCCCAGGCTCTGTCTTTCTTCTCCTCTCACCTCCCTCTCTCTCTCTCTCTCTCTGATCCCCTTTTATCCTTTCATCTCATCATCTCGAAACTTCCACTTCCTCTCATCATTCTTCCTCTCCCTCTCATCCTCTCTTCACTGTCTCCCCGCATTCATTATCCTTCAGTGCCTGCAAAATGCTGAGTGTAAGGATACTCTGGTTTGAAGAGAAGAGGGGGGGGGGGGGGGGGGGGGCAGGTAGAATATGTGATTTCATCGTCTTCATCATCATCATCATCATCAACATAATTTTCATTATCAATATTAGAATTATTAACGTCACCATCATCATCGTCATCACCACCATCATTATCATTGTCATCACTGTCTTCATTTTCATCATTATAGTTATTAGCAATATTATCACTACAATCATTGTCATCATCATCTTCATCATTAAAGCCACCATTATCTTCATTATCATCATCTTCATCATCACCTTTGTTATCATCATCATCATCATCGGCATTTTTGTCATTGTCATTTTCATCGTCAGTGTTAGCAATATTACCATCATCATCATTATTGTCATTTTCATCATTATATTATAATTATTAGCATCTCCATCATCATTATCATTATCATCATCGTCATCATCATCATTGTTAATTTCATTATTTTATTATGATAATTATTAACATCACATCATCATTATCATCATCGTCATTGTCATCATTATTGTAATTTTCATCATTATTGGTATTATAATTATACACTTATCATCATCATTGTCTTCGTTATCAACATTGTCACCTTCATCTTCATCTTCTTTACCATCACCATTGCCATCATCAGCATCTTAATCGTTATCGTCCTCCTCCTCATCTTCATCATTATCATCATCACTGTCATCGTCATTGTTGCCATTTTTTCACTATCAATATTCTGATTACTGACATCACCATCATCGCCACATTCATCATCACCTCTGGTACCGCTGTCATCATTTTAATCATTTCTTTCAAGGCTACAGATGAGGTGAGAGACCAGAGGAGGGGGGGGGCAGTAGATGGAGTGGGATTCCCACAGACAGGCAGGGAGTTTACTGCTGTTCTCTATTAGTAATCAGCCTCATCACCTGTTTTCTGTATGGAAAGTGTGAAACGAAGATAGAATGACAGAGAGAGGAAAGAGGCGTGAAGTTCGCCTGGTACAGGGAGAGTGCGAGGCCATATTTAGAGCTGTCACTCTATTCCCACCAGGGGTTTCCCGTGGAGGAGAGCAGGGGCTGTATGTAGGCCAGAGCTTCCACCTCCTGATGCATTCACGTCTTATGAGAATAACTGTAGGAGCAGCTTGACGGTTCAAAGCGGGGCCAAAGTCAGGAAGTCTGAGGAATCGGGACAGTTCAAATTCAGGAAGTCAGAGAAGCTCATATCTGACATCGCTCTGATTTGACACGGATGCATTATCAGAACTCAGAGAGGAGGAAGAAGCAGAGAGCTCTCACTCTGCTCCAACTTATGGTAAAAAATAATTCCAGATAAGTATCTGATCTTATTGTACTAAAAGTAGCAAACTGTGGCCTACTGTTGCACGTACCTTCCATTTAAAACATCTCAGGTTTATTTAGAAAATTGTAGGTTTTTTGAAGTAAGAAAAACAAGTTTGTTTCTGGTCTGTACCAGATGAGTTGCTATGGTAACGGCGTAATGCATGATGATACTTATACCATCTCTGCCTGAGGCAAAATAGTAGGAAGAGAGGACATGCTGACGGTTAACGCCTACTTTTGAAGACCATGTTCTTTTATTATTGACTGATTTATCTTATAAAACTTAAAGTTATGGTCTTGACTCAGACTGCTGGGTGTTACACAACAGAAGAAGAGCAACTACGTCTTTATACAGTCAGACCAGGGGTGTGATTGATGAACTGAATGTAAATGATTGGACTGAATCAGTTTTTCATTCAGACATCCATACTAATATACTCATGCTCTAAATAGAGATTTTATACAGCAAAGACTCAATAACTTGTAAAAATAGTAATGGATTTAATTAAAAAATTACCCTAAGAAACTAGGAGTAATGAAAACAACCAAGTTAAGATGCTATTCGCAGAGCTAGCATGCTAAGAAGTATGAAAGTGTTCGAAAAGAAAGAGAATTGCATAGAAAAATACAACAATAGGGGTCAATTTCACAAAACGAATCCCTTGATTATTTTCCATTTTTCAGCAAAGACACACCTACGCAAACACACACACACACAGGAATTAATATGTGCACACCAACACATTCACATAACCATAGAAATGAGTCAGTTTGTAAGTTTTTTTGATATTTGAAGATGCTTTATGTAGGCTAGGTTACAAAAACAGGGTGACAAAGTTAGAGCGGAGTTCAACTAACAGCGTCATACACACACACACACACACACACACACACACACACACAAAAGTCCAGACAGACTTTTTGTTATATTCTTTCCTAGCAGAAGAACCAAACAGTACTCCAAACACTTACTGCACAGACATAAAGACATTCACAGTTTTTCTTCCGTTCTTTCCGTTATTAAATTAAGCAGGAAAAATCACCACTTAGCTGCAAGATTGGTTACATACACACACGCGCACGCACACACACACATTCCCACCTGGGAGCTGCCCAGTGCAAACCGCAGTCTTGCACTTTGATGTTGAATAGATGTTGATACTGCGGCCTGCACCAACACTGAAAACCTGGGAAAATATAGTGCCAAAATGAAAGCTGATACAAAGTCGACTGTAGCTGTTACCTGCATTTTTTTGTGACAGAGGGATCTAAATATCGTTATAATATCAGTTCAAAACAGTTTACAAAGCTGTTTCAACATTTAGGTTGACGTTGAACTTGGCCTCCTCCTGCATGTTGCCAACCATCTAATGCTTGCTGGGATGCAGTATGTTGATACACCAAAACACTGTAGCTGGAAATGAGTCTCTGAGGTGGAGAGATAGAGATAGAAGTACACCGAATGTGCAATTATCACTTGCTCTTTTCATGAAGTGCACTGATGAGGTGAATTCAGGTAAAAGCCATTATCCCTTATTGATTTCCCTTATTAAATCTCTACCAATCACAAAGGGGGAGATGTAGATAAAGAGAAGCAGACGAGTTAGAGCAGGATTTTAAAGCTTTGAGTCAATTGAGATTTGGATTGCAACTCAATATCAGGACGATATCACTAATACTTTGTACATTCAGTGTAGAGAGAGTATTCACACACACACACACACAATAGAACAACAGTAAAATTGTCATTCACAAACACTGCAAACGCTGCACATGACAGATGCAAGCAAGCATCGCAAAGTTTCCTTCCATGCCACTCATGATGCTGATGCTCTGGACAGTCTTAACAAATGAGTCCACATATACAGAGCAATGCATTTAGTTGCACTGAAGGACACAGTGATGGTACAACGCCTGAATGAACAGCAGAAGCCTAAATGCAGTCCAAAAACCTAAGTACAGACACATATAACACAGTAACGCTGCAAAACAAGGCATTATGCACAATTCACTTTAGCTGTTCAGTCCGACCCATTACATTGTCTTCCACTTTGTCTGCAGCCAGTCATTCAGGTCTGATGTTGGCAGGAGATGGAAAAAAGACTCTGAGCTGGAGAGATAGAAATAGAGAGAGGAGAGGAGAGGAGAGGAGAGGAGAGAAAGGAGGAGATGAAAGGACATGGGTTTGATATAAGAGCTCTCTTCTGACTCATTCTATTAGCACAGACAACATCACGCTGAGAGTGACTCACACACACGCGCGCATGCACACACACACATACACACGCACACACACACACACACACACACACACACATATCCATGGTCCAATAGTCTAAATGATGAGAAAAATCACCCCACCCTGTGCCATTATGATGCTGAGCACGCACACACACACACACACACACCCACACATCCATCCACACACGCACGCATGCGCACACACACACACACACACACACACACACACACACTCAGAGAGTGGAAAAACAGTAAAATTCTCAGTATCCTCTGAGGTCCCCTCCCACACTGCCATTAGTCTTTAATGACACCCATACAGGGGGAGGGAGAGAGGGAGGAGGAGGGGTGGGATGAAGGGAGGTGGCAAGGAAGCAAGGAAGGAAGGAAGCAAGGAAGGAAGGGGATGAGGCAGGGAGAAATTGGGAAAGAACAATAGAAAGAGAAGGAGGAGGGAGGGGAAGGAGGAAAGCAAGAAGACAGAAGGAGGCAGGGAGAAAGGATAGAGGAGAGGATGGAGGGAAGGAGGGAGGGCGATGAGGGAAGATAAGGAACAAGGAAGAGGCAAGACGAGCACAGAGAGAGCCGGGGGGGGGGGGTTGAGGCCGATTGAGAAAGATAAAGAGGTAAAACAAAACAAAACAAAAAGGTAGAAGTGAGAGATGGTGAAGTAGAGATGGAGGGATAGAGGCAGAGGAGAGGGGGGTAAATGGGAGAGGAGCAGCCAGACGGAGGAGGCAGTTCTGGGGTGTGGTCACTCTGCAGCTCGCCGTGCCTCATGCAAGGAAAATCAATCACAGTTCTGCCTGAGGCTCGTTTATCTACCTTGTGTTTTAAATAGACACAGAGCGAGTTGCAACATTCACATTCTTACCGCACTGTTGCGCTGATGAATTATTTGGTCAAATCCTGCAATATTAATACAGGGTGGAGGGACTTTGACAGTAGCTACTCATTTATCTTTTGCTGGTCATTCACTGACACATTTTGATGTAGCTTTGAATGTATAGCAGCTTTGCAATGTACCAGTTAGTACACTGTCGCTGTTGGGTGGAAACCTCATATCTCCAAAACTTTTCTAGTTTTCTAGCCTAGTTTTTAGCTTGACCACTGCACATTTTTGAGTTTATCTAATTAATTTCATCAAACCAAGAGTCATAGAATAATCTCAACCCATAGCGGAGCATGCGATCTCTCAACTGAAGTTAAAACATCTGAGTCACAAGGCTTTCACGGTGAAAACTCCTTCCTGCCCACACATCCAGGAGCGCATTCGTTTACCCTCATGTGCACGTGTGGCTAAATAATATATAACCGCTACAGCAAATGGTGGGCTGAAAGGTCACTCCTCTACTCAGTGGAAGTCAATGTTCCCTCATCTCTGTGGCAATTATTTTACTTGTGTAGGTAAAAATACATAACCTCTGCTATTCCATTGTACTGTTATTCCATAGCTGTTCATGTAGGTTAAATAGACACACGATACAGTCAGCGAGCAGCTCATTCCGCAGCTGAACCCTTATCCTTCTAATGTCATGGTTATTTCATTGTCATTGTCGTTAACATGTGGGTAAATTGACATACTGCTGCAGCTGCAGCGGGCAGGTCAACGCTCAGGACTCCTGGTCCGGCTGGGATTTATCTGGGTCAACACGCCCCCTATGGAGTCCGCATATAGCTTCGGCTATCAGCGCGTAGTGTGTGTTTGTTTAGCATGGCTGTGAGTCATAGGTGAGACACTGACCGGGTGTCCGTGCCCATCCACCACATCAATATCCTGCAGCGGTGGGGGTGAGATGCACAGCGGAAGATGGTGTGACGACTGAAGAATGTGAAAAAATTGATTTGTAATATCAATAAGTAACGGATTACGTGCCTTTGTGACTCTTGTAATCTTTTGCAGTTGCCGACAAAAATACTAAAAAAGAGATACAGATACTTTTGAAAGAAAAAATAGGTGCTTGGTTGGAATTACATTTGTGAAGGAAAATGCATTGAGATTGTGATTATTAACACTAACATAATTTTACACATTTTAAATAATGGTTGATTCTGGCATTTGAATATAGTAATAACACAATTCAAATTACAGTCTTTAAATTGGAATCAAAGGCTATTTTAACTGCATATTCTATGGATTTTGGAAGTGAAGTACCTGAAATCAAAGGAATCAGCAGTTTAGAATTACATTGTGAAAGAAGCCCACCCAACCCTGGATATAAATACAATAAAATTAAACTTTATTGAGGGGAAATCAGGTTGTTTCCTTTTTACATTTCCATTTGAATCAGGAACATCCATTCTTCACATTCCTTAAATCACTTTGCGGCCTTCAAAATCATCCCAAAAGCCTCCCGGTTCTCAGCCCCCAGATTGGGAACTGCCGGCTGTCCCACATCTTTCTCTCCCACATCTCCTCATTATCGCCCTCCTCTCATGACTCCTACAGTCTCATTACAGTGACAGACTTGAAAAGGGTAGCCCACCCACATGTAATACAAAACGAATCTCCATGTATCCAAGCGTAACCCCTGGTCACTGGATACTAGCAGGCACTTTGTCAGCACTTGCCCTTGGCCTGGCCCTGCACTCACAACACCACATGACCACCAGCTGAACACCAGTAGGCTATTCCAACCTGGAAAAAGCACTAATACGAGCAGCAAGCAGAGGACTTTCAACTTAGGCATGGTTTTATAATATGGGGCTATATCATAATAGATAATTGCCTGTAACCTGTAACTAGGGGATGTTTTGAACAGGAATGAAAGGAAATGGTATCCTCCATGTTGGGATAGATATTTACATGCCTTCTATTGATTTCAGAGGAAAACATAAGGGGAAGCAACATATTATCTGCCAACCATCCTCTTTATTCCACATTGAACTGAGAGCGTCCATACAACCGTTTGTGTCTAGCACCACCACATGGATAAATTCAGTACTGCAGTTTCAAGAAATCATTATGATCTGTGTGTGTGTGTATGTGTGTGTGGTTGTGGATTTCTGTCTATGTGTGATCCCCAGTGACTCATGGGTCTCTGCACTCGGAGCTGTCAGGATTTACTGTAACAGTGTGTGTGTGTGTGTGTGTGTGTGTGTGTGTGTGTGTGTGTGTGTGTTGCAGGTCTGTCCATGGCGGTGCGTCATGCCTCTCTGTATTCAGGTCTGTCGGGGTTTAACGGAGCTCTGGGCTGCATAGCTGTTGGAGGACTCTTCTTCACCTTCAGCTGGAGGACCCACCTCTTCGCCATCGCCAGTGGTGAGACACCCGCTCCCCCCCCCCCCCCCCCCCCCCACACACACACACACACTTGCTGATGGCAGTCCATTTTTTTGCTATCGATTGTTCCAAGTGCACAATAACACTGCGTTAATGAAAATCGAATACATAATACATAATGTAAGACTATAACAACACCGTCTAAGCATAGGGTGTATAAACACTGTGCACTAATAAAAGTACCAATAAAAAGCTCCAGCAATGTAAGTGATGTGCCAGCGTTTCCTACTGTACTAAATTATATCAAGTTGAGTCTGGGATATAGGTACTTATATAAGAGGGAATATATTAGCCTATTTGTCAGCAGAAAACAAAATTGGCCATGAGTTCTCATACATTTTTGATTTTTTTCTGAATTATCCTTGTCTGTGTATACTGGGGTGAAATTGTAGTTAACTGACTGACTGGAAAAAGGCCAGTGTAGAGTAAAGTGTTGCTAAAGTGGCTCAAGAAATCTACTCAAGTGCAGGAACTGGACTTCTGGGTCGTCCTGCGAAAACCTCCTAACTCCAGCCATGGTGATTTTCATGTTGTAATTTCAGTTCCATGCTTCTCTATGGAATGAAAAACATGATATCATCCTGGGTGCTTATGAAACCCTTTCAAACCCCACTGGATGAACTTACTGAAAGTATAAGGCTGTGTTTTTTCGCTCCTGAAAAGTGGACATTTTGGAGATGCGAGTTTTAGTGACGATGTGATGTGATGGAGTTCACCAGCTTGTGTGAAAGCCGTGACGTCGTCGGTGTGTGCCGTGTATCTTGAGCCCACTGAGTCACCGAGACGTCACTTACTGTATGTCGCTTCACACTCTGTCTTATAATATCTAATGACCATCACTGTTCCTCCAGGTATGAACAGTACGAATACCTTCCTCTCTACGTATGCTGATTTATATATGTTCATGCAGAACATAGGTTGTTTTTTGCAACTCCATTTTCCCTCACGTCATCAGCAACACTGAAACAACTTTACAAGAGAAAAGAAAGAGAATTATTGGTCAATGTGAAATACACCAAGACATTGCTACCCCTGAACCCCTGATATGAAGATGCCATTACCATATGTGAGCTCAATCCAAACTTTCTTAAAGAGAGAAGGGCTCCATTGCTTTAAAGGGGAAGAGGATTTTGCGTTGATCAAAGCCAATCACAAACTATGCTTAATGAAAACTCAGCTGTGCTTCTGAAAACATTGAGCGAGTACAAATACAGCATATGCATTTGAGGCAAAAAATAAGTTATCCTTCTCCTAATATTGAAGGGGACAAGCCCAAAGCTCTGCCTGTGTTCTATATATATATTCGCCCTTCATTCCCTCCTTCCTTCCCTCCATCCATTCCTCAATCTTCTATTCCTTCCTATTTGCCAGCGACTGACTGACCCTCCCCTCTACTTTTCCTCCACATCCTCCTTTGTATCTCCCCACTCATCCCAACCCATTTGCCTCTCTCCCTCCTTCTCGCCTTCTATCTCTCACTGCGCTGAATGGCTGTAATTGCATGTGAAAGGCTAATCATTCTGTCATCATTGTGTCAGTTCAAAGCTTGATTTTCATTTATCTGTTTATCTCGGTCTCTCTTTTTTCTCCCTCCCTCCCTGTCTCCCACCCCTCTCACTCATGAATACAGACAAATTGAGACAATTATACACTCTCTCTCTCTCTCTCTCTCTCACACACACACACACACACACACACTCTCTCTCTCTCACACATACACACACACACATGACATGTCTGCAGTTGCAGATAGAGCACCGTGGATATTAGTACTGATCAGGGTTTGGCAGGGAGCTAATCTATTCGCATTATGTAAATTGGGCTCAATTGGAGCTGCCATTGCATCTACAGACAGGAAAAATTGCAGCTCTGTTCCTGCTATGTACGTCAGCAGCGCAGGGAAAGGTAGTGAGACAGAGAGTGTGTGAGGATATATTTAGCTTCATCTCCCTCTCTCTTCTTCTCTGTTCTGCCCGCAGCCTTCCTCTCTGCGTATGCTGACATTGCCCTGAGCAATCTGCTGGGAACTGTAAGTACACACACCCCAAGCCATATATATATCTAAGAGGATGCAACGCTGAGAGGCCTTGAACATTCTTTCTTTTTTTTTCCTTTTCTGAAAATCTAGGTTTTCTTTAAGCCTCAGGTGATTCAGCTTTAGCTTCGGTTTTTCTTTCATCTTTTTTTTACTTTGTGGAAGAACATTGTGGCAGAGCAATATCAAGGAAGCGTCTTCCAACTGGTGGGAAATGCATGTATTAACTGGTGTTATTACGCAGCTTTGTTGAATACTCCGTTCTGATTGGCCAACGGACGCTCTTTCACATCTAATCATATCACTCTGCAGTCAAGAAGTCCGTTGTTGATTTTAATCAAGTTAACGAGCGACACCTGCGCCAAAAAGACGTTACTCCTTGATTACTGCTGATAAACACTCGGTTTACCAAGGTTAGAAACATGGAAGATTTTGACAATATTAGCCTACTTTAAATTTATTTGGAGAACATGATGAAACTCTTGGTTGCTGGTTAGAGGCCATTGAACAAGCTTACTGGATTTGTGTACAGTGCGTCTGTATGGTTGCAGTTCTTCTGCTAAGATTAGCACAGTGTAGCATGCTAGCTACAGATGCTACAATGGCTGCAGTCCTGCCAAGCTAAAGTAAATTTGCAAATTACTTTAGCTTGTAATCAAATTATTTTTTATCATTATTTCATGTCAAATTATTAATGTTTTGGTAAGCAGTTGTGTAATAAGTGGACAGGGTCATTATTGCAAAACAAGCCCCAATAATGACCGGCTCACTGTACATTATTCCTTACATATTAGCTTATTAACTATTATAACATAACAGGAAGTGTAGGCAATTATTGGATGTCAAAGTTATTCTTTTACAGTTGTGCACACATCTAAGGTGTACACACACACACACACACACACAGTACAACACATAGTACCACCAAGCAAACTTTGACTCACCTCACTCTGTCATTTATTTTTAAGAACCCTCACTCTCTCTCCCTCAGGTGGGTCTCCCAGCATGCAGTTGGGCAGCTACACTGGCGGCCACGCTGATGCTGCTGCTGACTGGCCGGAGTTTAGCAGCATACCGCATCCCTATTGGTCAAGTCAGGGCCCCGGAACACAACTTGCGCTCCCGCAGCCAATGGGAAGCCGGCAACACCTCAGACAGGGAGAGCACTGATGTGTAGTGCTAGGAGACACACACACACACACACACACACACATATATACACACAGTACTGTGTCCAGTAATTGTAACTCCTGAGGTGGTTGGGATGGACCACGTACTGTACATTGTATAAATAAATATAGATATTTGTACTTACACACTCCTAGTTTACCAAAATGTTTCACTAAGTGCCTGTAAATAGTAGATTTAGCATTTTGTTGAACTCCTTATTACGCACAAACCCTCATTCACATTGTTGTCCACAAGGTGGCGATGCAAGTTCAAGTAATAAACCTGAAAAATGATTATCGGGTATGACAAAATTATGATCCGTGCCTCTCTCTTTTTACCCAGACATTATTAAATGTGTAAAAGTTTTAACACAGCTTTGTCTATGTTTTGCCACCTCTTTGTGTGACACAGGGTCCTGAGATGAGGACCTTTAATGGGATGGACCAGTGTGTGTTCAGTCCTCTATGTGATCTTTCTCCAGCTTTTCACTCCCATCTGGGCTGTAGAAAGCATCCAGCGTATTAAGAGATATGAATTTCATAGAAGCAATAACATCCACTGTTCATAGCTCACTTTGAAACTCCATTAAATATATTTTCAGACATCCTGCTGAACCCGAAACTGTAATCTGTCACCTGAATTTAGTGGTGGTCTCTGCAATGAATAGTTTCCTTGGGTGACACTTTACAGTTCATGAATTAATACTCGGATATCTCAAAATGGTATGAAATTTGGTTGACAGATATTCTTTGGATCAGCTAATTAGATGCTAATGATCTGGATCTGGGATTTCCAGCATTAGAAGATTATTGTTAAAAATATCAGTGTAAAAAGGAGGGCCTCTCTTAACATCAGTTAAAAATGACAGACAAGTTTAAGGGGAAAGAAAACTCCTTTTAATAGGCATTAAAACACAAAAGTCAGTTCCATAAAATCATTCATTGTTAAAACATCAGTTTTTACTGTTATTGTTAATGTAAACACAGATTGAATTCTACAGTACAGTATTTTTTTTAACCCCTTCATTACCCTGCATAGACATACTAAATAGCACTCCACTGGAACTCGTCATTAAAAACGTACATTTACCTCAATGCAAGCAGACAGTGAGACAGTGAGTACACAGACAACAGGTAATGCCTTTCTAAAATGGGTCGAGTGGTCAGCTGCTTTCTGCCAGGATTTTAAAGGCAACTATTTGAGATTATAATAATAATAATAATCATAATAATAATAATATAGCACTTTTCTTAGATGTTACAAAGAGCTTTCCAACAAAAAAGGCAATACATCTCAAATACTCTAAAGTGAAAAAGTGTAAACATAAGAAGAACGTTAGCTAGCTCCATGATTCATTATGTTACTTGTGTTTTTTCACAGTGCTTCATGGTGCCTGTGTAATTTTTTTTTTTAATTTTTTTTTTTACATATTTTCCCCATTCCCAAACAAAAAAAACACCCTGGTGTAATCTAAAAAAAATCCCTGCTCTGCAAGAATAATGTCTTTTATAAAGTTCTTCTCTAGATCATGCATTTCTATCTGAATGCTTTTAGAATTATATTTTTTTGTGTCTAGATAATGTAGTTCTAGGACTAGACTTTCTTATCATGGGATACACCACAGACAGACGAATGGTGATTTGGTGGAATAAAAAAGAAACTTACTTATAAACATAAGTGCCTTTCAGTCGGTGATTGATCAAGCGTAGTAACAATACAAAAGAATCCAAAGTATAAATTCAAATACTTGCACATACAGTAGTTGTGTCTTTTTTGATGCTGCGTTACAAAAATGAACATTCGTAGTTTTACTTTCAGTTGATATTGTTCTATGATTGTGAGTGCTCTTGTGCTTCTTTTAGGCATGGCTGATTGTGTGTGTGTGTGTGTGTGTGTGTGTGTTTATATGTGTGAGTGCTTATTTGTATGTTCTGAAAAAAAGGCATGATGACACAATTGTCTCAGTTGGCGTATTAGACACACACATGCGCGCACACTCACATACACACATACACTCACATACACACACACTGGTGAAGGTTGGACTTTACAGTCTGACAAGTGTGTACAGGATGTAAAAATGTGTGACGTGGGAGAGGTATCGACCTTATATCCACTTTCACTTGCCCAATGTAAACTTCAGATTAGTGTGTCTGTGTGTGTGTGTGTGTGTGTGTCTGCTTATGTTCCTGCATGATTGTTTGCATGCACAGAAATCTGAAAAACTCACAATGGTTGTTTTATTTTAGCCGTCGATGAATTTCAGCGTGCATGCACTCGCATTGTGTGTGGAGGACATTTCATCCTCAATGTCTTTCCCCTAAGACCTTAAAGCTATGGTTAAGAAAAGTTCAATACAAAAATCATGTATTCATTAGCTCAGTTTTATTTGCCCACCACGCCACAGTGGAGTGAAACTTTCACTTGAAATTTGAATTGTATGGTTTGAATCTGTCAGCATACCTTGAACCCTACGATGTGAACAGCCAGACTATGTTTTGTTCTTCATGCATGTAAACAGTAATCTAAACTAAGCCACTGTAAACACTGACAGACTGACACTTTGCCTGGGTCTTGGTCTGGAGACGGTAGACTCCATGTGAACAACAGGAGAGGAGCTAGAGGACGACATCCTGACAGTGAGAAGTCTTCGTTCATGAGGCAGGCGCTGGGAGCAGAGCGCAAGACCGACAGTTTGGACATTTCAGTTTCATAATGTTACATTATTAGCGCTTCTTGGCACTAGAGAATGGGCAGCAACGTGGAACAACCCAAGCAAATTCTGTTTAGAAATGCCTGGCTGGGATCAGGGGCCCCAGGTATAAAACTCAACACTAAAAGGGATCAGTGTGCACAAATAAGAAAACCTGTTCATAAAACCACCTTTTTCCAAATAATATGATACTTTATAAGTTGTCTCTCTGCTTGCCCCCCTGCAGGGAGGTCAGAGGTCAGGCTCAGGTACAGAACAGCACCACTAAGGATTCAGTGTCTTGCTTAAGGACACTTCAGCAGGGCGGATGATTGAACCTAAGTCCTCTGGTAGAAGGACAGTCGCTCTAACTGCTAACCACCCTGCCGCATCCCATAATATACAATCTACTTCATCTACATCTACTTTCACTTAAATATCAAGGAAACAGAAGAAGAAAGGACTACACAAGTGAATGAAACGTGTCGCATAGAGGAAAACTGTGATCTCGTGTTCTGCTCCCATGTCAACCTATTTCCTTGTTGACTTCTTCCTCAAAACTTGACTAAATCTTATAATCCTCAGCCAAGGGTGGAGTCTGAGAGAGATTAGCACAACTCTGGTGAGGGTCTAATCTCGAAGCTTATTTTATATTTTGTAAATCCCCCCCAAGAACCTCTGGGTTCATCCACATTACTGCTATACAGACTCAAAGGAATCCTGTATTGGCCCTTTAAAAGAGGTTTTCTCTCTTGACAGAAAGAAAATACAGATCCTGCTCCATTGCAAAGCTTAGCTGTTGCTATTCTGTGCATATTTCTAACGTGTGTGTGTGTGTGTGTATCTATGCGTGCATGTTTCTGTGTGTGTGTGTGTGTGTGTGTGTGTGTGTGTGAGTGCGTGTGTGTGTGTGTGTGTGTGTGTGTGTGTGTGTGTGTGTGTGTGTGTTCAGAGCAGCCTCCCCAGCACCACTCCCTCCCTGCTCCTGGCTTCTCCTCTGAGGATCTCCAGGAAGCCCAGTTTGGTCAGGAACTCCAGCCGCTGACGGTCCGTAGGCTGCACCTCACAGAACACACCCTGAGAACCTACACACACACACACACACACACACACACACACACACACAATCATGCACACATGGCACATGGACCACACAGGCACCCATGCATACACATATGCAACGGATGAAAAAGGACAAGGACAAGGAAAAGAATTGCTCATACACCATATTTAGTCTTTTTCATCAATGATAAATGAACATCTTGCTCTCTCTCTGCACACACACATACACATGTACATATATACGAAAAGCTATGAAGCGGTTCATATAAGCAAAATCCTCTATGTAGAACTGGAGTTATAGTCTAATGTAGAATTTCAGCATCCAGGATTAATATGAGCTCACCAGCAGACTGACAAGTAAATATTTCATAACTATTCAATTTATTGGTATAAAAACATTTACAGCCAGCTTGGTACTTGACTCCTGCTGGCACAAATTGAGTATATTAAGTGGTAATATGACACTGCCTCACCGCTCCATATTTTCTGCACTTCTCTCTCTCTCTGAGCGACTAATTCCAGACAGGCTTCCTACGCATTTTTGAAAAAGTTATGTGAACAGTTTTCCCACAACATTTCCAAAACATTTCAGACTGTACCATTTACCTGAATTGGAAACTTTCTGAGGAACCCTACACAACCAAACACACGCCACTCTTGCTTACCGTTGGCCTTGAGTGCAGTGAGCAGGGAGGTGAGCAGGGTGCGGCTGACGCTGATGTCCACCAGTTCAGGCAGGGCGTCCAGGCGCAGCTGGGAGGGGAAGTGGTAGAGGAGTGAGTCTGGATACTCTCCCTGGTCCTCCTCCATCAACTGGATCAAATCCTACAGAGAAGACAGCAGAGATAGAAGGCTTCAATCAATATGAGTTCTTGTGTCCTCCACGTTGCAACTGATATACCTAACGGCTGAAACAGTTGAGAAAATGAACACAGTCCATCTCAGACTGTAAAGATGCTTCTCTGTTTTGGCATTTGTTCTCTTCAAGACAACTGGAACGAACGTTCTCCACAAGGAAACCAGCGAATACTGGACTTGATTTCAGTTAGAGAGAGCGAGAGAGTATGGGCGCTGTCCGTGGTGCTGAAGGTTTCCCCTGAGTCCTGTGTGTGTGTGTGTGTGTGTGTGATTTGCTTTGTTTACTTGTGTTTGCCACCCTTCCCAGTGGGTGACCGGATACATTATGGAGGCATCCAGATGGTGTGACTGCAGGTACCCTGTATGTCTGAGCATTCGTGTGTGCATAATTTTACCTGTGCATTGGGTGTGTACACACTCTCATGTCTCAGGTGTGAGTATATAAGTGTGTGTGTGTGTGTGTCCACTGAGTATCACTTCCTCTCAGGGTGAATTTCCATCCAGTCTTGAACCCACAACTAATCACTCTAAATCAAAAGCGCTTTCCTGAATCAGCCAAAGTACAGGGATGATTAATTGACATATCCAACTGCATTACATATACATATTCACCTGTGTGTTGGAGTGTGTGTTGCCCCCTCTGGGCGGGTACTTGTCCCTCATGGCGGGCATCCAGCTGGCCTGGCAGCGCTTGGCGAAGGAGCGAACGTCCAAGATGCCCAACACACAGCCACACACACCCAGCTCATCCTCCAGAATGAAGCTGTACTCTGGACACAACGCCAGGCACGGCCCGAGACATCTAGGGGCAACACAAAGGTATTAGTATTATTATTATCTCTCCATCACTCTATCTCTCTCTCTCTCTCTCTCTCTCTTAAACACCGACACACACCTGTCTCCTATGATATCTGGGTGAGCAGCACTGGACTCCTGGCCGCCCTGAGTCCTCAGGTGAAGCTGGCGCACCATCCGATACAGCTCCACCTACATACACACACACACAAAATCGAATAAAAAAGATTATTATCGTGTCAAGAGATAGTCGTCTTGAGCCACATTTGTTTCTCCACCTAGCATCAAATCATACTAGAGCTTTCTGTTCCGTGTCTTTCTAAATAACGAACAAAAACACCAAAGTTGAGTGGATTTGAGTCAATGGCCTGGCTTGAGTGGATCAAGACCATTGTGTGTGTGTGTGTGTGTGTGTGTGTGTGTGCGCGTGTGCGTGTGTGTTTTGTGACTTTTCCCACCTTGTCCTTGTTGTGGTAGGGCCTGACGTTGTAGAGACGAGAGGTAGGGAAGAGAGGAGGAGGATGGGTGAAGAGTTCACTGCTGCTGCCTATGGGGAGAAGCATCTACACACACACACGCACACACAAACACACACATGTTAGAGAGTCACGAAAGGGTTGAAGTATGCAAGTGAACTTAAGCACACAAACACACATAAATGCAGAATAT
Source organism: Centroberyx gerrardi (assembly GCF_048128805.1). Taxonomy (NCBI): domain Eukaryota; kingdom Metazoa; phylum Chordata; class Actinopteri; order Beryciformes; family Berycidae; genus Centroberyx; species Centroberyx gerrardi. The sequence goes on from NC_136019.1 coordinate 16,085,510, forward strand.
AGAAAAATGAGCAAATCAGTGAATAGCAAAACCATGGTACATGATCATGCTGAAGTCTTAAGTACACACACACACACACACACACACACCATACCTGCACTTCCCCAGACACGCCCCCTTTGAACACCCACGGCTCTGACTCCACTCCCAGTAGGTCCGCTCCTGTGGTCGTCCCACACCCTATCAGAGACAAGGACAGGTGACATCAGGAGGTTAGGGCCAATGAAATGCTAGGAAGGATATTATCATCCAAGATGGTAAGACATCGCACACAGTTACAGGCTTCAAATATTTATTCCAGCATAAAAGTTAATTGTGTTTCAACATTAAGGGTCCTCAGGAGGCATTAGCTGAAATTAAGGGCTTTTTCAACTTTTATGCTGGTGCCATAAATATTTGAAGCATAACGCATAACTGTGCTGCTGGTGCAGTCTTCACTCTGCCATCATCTACAGTGAGCTACATTGAACCGGCGCTGAGAAATACTGATTGAATACTGGGCTAATAGTGCCATTTTCTCAGACTGAATTTACTTATAGATAATAACTATAGTTAAATCTCTGCCACACAGCAGAGGCTAGTGAGGGTTCAGGAGTTATTTCAGGGATGTAGAGACAGGGGGTTTAAAGGTCATGCCTACTCACAGTGGAAGCAGTTCCTCCAGGAGCCCAGGGTGGAGCTGTCACTCAACACTCGACCATCTGGGAGAGGTGAGCGGGGTGGGGGGGGGAGACAGGGTCATTAAAATACCAATCTACAGAACGCTTTTAATTCTCCCTTGCCCTCCCTCCAACACCATGTGCACGATGTGTGTATATGCATGGTATATATAGAAATGGGTTATAAGAAAAAATTATACAAATTCTAAATGGTTTGACCACATAGGCAAAAAAGACTATATAGTTCAGCACAGTGACAGTAATATAAAAATAATAATATAATAACAACGGTAAGTAATACTAGGCTAATATCATAGTGTGATAGTGTAGTATAGCATAGTATAGTATAGTACAGTAATAGTGCAGTATGATAGTACTGTATAGTATAGTACAGTATAGCACAGTAATAGTATAATATGGTAATAGTGCCGTAATTGTAATAATATAGTATATTATTGTACAGTAATATTACAGTAACAATAATGTAAGGGCAGCATAGTACACAACAAGTATGGTTATACAGTATAGTACAGTAGTATAGTATAGTTTTGTATTCTATAGTGTAGTGAAGTATAGTATTCTGAAGTACAGTATAGTATAGTACAATATAGTACAGTATTGTGTAATATAGTAAAGTATAGTACAGTAGTCTATTGTATAGTATAGTATTCTATAGTATAGTGTAATATAGTATAGTATTGTACAGTATAGTTTAGTTTAGTTAGTATAGTATAGTACAATGTCTGTCCTCACCCAGCCAGTATATGAAGGCCTTGGCCACCAGAGCGGTGTTCCTCAGGTCCCAGACATAAGGGTAAAGGTCATAGAGCACGGCCCTGTTGGCCCCGCCCACCACGCTGCAATGCAGCTCTGCTATTTCCTCACACAGAGACATGAACCTGGAGGCCCGGCCACGCCACTCATCAGCCTGGAGACATGCATACACATATACAGGGTCAGAGAAACATTGCTGGACAACAGATAATAGTCAATATGCATTCAGACCAAGTTAATGTGAAGTTGAAACTATGCAGTTGAAACAGTGGTATTAGAATAAAGTTCTGTATTACTTATAAACTACAACGGTTCTTATGTAGCGTGTAAAGCCTGGTAGAAAATGCCAATCTTTTCGGCTTTGTTCGTTTACAGTTAATATACTCAAATGTTTCAAAATTAATGTGGCAATGATTTATTGATGTTAAAACGATACACTTCACACTTTAAAGAAACACACACGCTAATGACATTTGAGTCACACAGAGACAGACAGACACACACATATGCCAACACACCTTCTGTGGCGGGGCCTTCTTGCCGCTGGGACTGACCAGGTGGCAGTTTGTTTTGAGCCAGGTCAGGTCCTGCAGCAGCCTCTGGGCCGACGGGCCGTGCTCATGGGGCAGGTAGTGAAGACCGACCAGCAGCCGCACCTGGGCCTCGCTCAGCAGGCCCTTCCCCCCGCAGGGCACCCGACCCTGGGCCTTCTGCCTTGGGCCGCCCCCCGGAGGCGCTCCGGGCCTGGCTTTCTGGTTAGGCTGACTGGGCTGATTTGGCTGGTTTGACTTCTTCTTCTTCTCCCCCTCTTGCCCCTCCTTAGTGGGTGAGGAGGGGGGAGAGCTGGGGTTCAGGGGGAAGACGGGGAGGGGTTTGGCCAGGGCGGAGGTGCCTTTGGCAGGGGGAGTGCAGTCGGATCTGTCCGGGGTTTTGGAGCGGGAGGTGGGGCCAGAGGAGCGCTGCTCTGCTTGTCTGCTCTGGCGGCCTGTAGTGATAAGAAGAAGAACATAAATGACCTTTGAAATTCACAAAATTGCAATAACATGACACTGCTGTAAAAGGAAATTTTGGTTGCCAACCTACTATACTGTCATGTTTTTGGATCAACAATCTTGCATTTTTCAAATTAGTTCAGGTTTAACACACTTTTTAACACACACACACACACACACATTGAGACAGTACCTGGTTCTAGTGGTTGGTTGAGTTCATCCATCCATTCATGTAGTGCAGTGGACAGAGCTCTATCAGGACAGTACTCACACTCCTCATCTATAACACACACACACACAACATTGTATTATACTCATGGGGATACTGTACTGACTTACATTCTTAACTTAAAGAAAAATCCACCCTCGTACACTGTTAGATATCATCAATCTGTGATCTGTGTTATTTTGTGATGAAGTGTTGTAATTTACTTTGTTGGTGTACCCACTTTCCCTCAACCTGCCTCGTCTACTTCTGCTTCAGTTAGTGATTTCCTACATTTCCCAGAATGCCTTTCGACAACCCCCAGAGAGCGGGTGTGAAATTGTTGCTTTCAATCAAAGATGGGCATATGGGCGTATAAATATAGCAAGATAGCCAACTAGTTTGTGAACATTGGGGCGTGTCTATGATCATGAAGGTCGTGCCCCTTACTCAAAACTCAACATGTCTTGCAGCTGCATTGCATTCTGGTCTATTGAGGCTCCTGTCAGTGGAGAAATTGGTCTCTCTGCCTCTTCTAAGATGGATTTCTCCTTGTATGATTGTTGGTGCATTGGTGCAAAATGGCAGCTCTAGAAAGAAGGCCTCGCTTTTTGATTCTGAGAGTCTGACACCAAAACCTGACGTTTATTGTTGATTTAGATCGCTGAAAAAGTTTCTGCTATCAAACTCCATTATAGCTGCGCTAGAAATATCTCAATGTGATGTCTTGTTGTCTAAGTTTGGCCAGTTAAAGTGTTTTAGTGTGGATTTCTCCTTTAATTCTAAACTTAAACATCACCATTATATGTCTAACTTCAACCCCGACCTAGAACTTCCAGGCCTAGAAGGTACTGTGACATCTTTCTCTGGGTTTTATATTATTGTAGTTACATTTAGACTGCACTAGAAAGTAAAACCATAGTTCTCTCCCTCTTTATTGCTCTCTCTCTCTCTCACTCTCTCTCTCTCTCTCTCTCACACACACACACACACACAAAAGAAGGAATCCAGTCATTATCTCATGCACCACCAACACCCCTCTCTCCCTCCCTCCCTCCCTCCCTCCCTCCCATAATCATGGCAGTGCCTCTGCCATTTCCATCACAGCCTTCAGCCTACTCTTTATCTCTTTGCTCGCTCTTTCAGTTTTCTCACCCCCGCCCTCCCTGCCCAGCGCTCCTCTAGCCCTCCGCCTGGTTCTTCCTCCTCTGTGTGCCTTCTTCTCTTCTCATTTTGTTCATTCACGCGATCCGCTGTCGCTGCGCCGCACAATTATTCTTCCATCACCGCCCCCTTTCCCCTCTGTCTTCATAACAACATAACACGGTACAGCGGTTCTCTTTTCCTATATCTGTCCATCCACCTCCCTCCCTCTCTAGCTGTATCCTCTTGTATTATATTGTCACAGTAAATGAATACAGCATCACTATTATAAAGGTCTGACACAAAGTCTTTTATATATACTGGACATTCTATACATCACAATAGCAACACCTACACTTTGTCTGAAATAGACTGACTAGGTGAATCTTATCAATTCCCTTGATTAAATTGAAGATTTTTAAATGATAAAATTTGCGAAATGAAGACATGGATTGCACAAATAAGGGTGCAACTCAATATTAGGAAAGTACTCCTAATGTTATGTAAATTGGGTGAGAAAATGCTGCAGCATTGATGGGTGTGGAACTTTGTCGAAGACCAGAGATTGAGTTTTAATTCCTAGAAGTATGTTTATTTGCTAAGCAATATCAGCTAAAATTTCTGCCTAGTGGATGGAATTGTTAGTTGCCAAGCAACACTAGCTTATTAAACATTCTACCAGGAAGCACTGGGGATTACTGTAGTTGGCTCTGGTCTGGTACAGCCAGTATTAGTTTACTAACTCAGGACATCTCTGCTTCCTCTTCCTTCCTAATGCTCTTCCATTTATCCTTCCCTCTACCATCTCTCTCCTCCATCTTTGCCCCTCTGCTCTATCCCTCCTTCCCTCCCTTCCCCTCACCTTTCCTCTCCTCTTTTCCAGCTCTGTACCAGCTCCCCAGCGTGTGCAGCGGGATGTAGTTGGCCTCGAACTCGCAGTTGGGGTTGAGCAGCAGGCCCCTCAGGCGGTTCCTAAGCTGCGGCTCTCGGCCCTTGAAGGGCCCCAGGAAGAGGCGTCTGGAGTCGTAGTCGTTGGCGTGCAGGTTGTCCCAGATGAGCGGGGGGCGTTGCAGGACAGACTCCACCTCGGCCAGGCAGTCCACAGACAGCTTCCTGGAGATGACCTTACTGCCTGCGGGACAGACATGAGAGCGAAGAGAAAAAGGTTGACGAGTGGCAGCCTGAATTATGGGTATAAGGAGACGGATGTTGACACCTGATAGCCAGCAGTTCCTCATGCTTGGAAAGCCTAACTTAATAAAATGAACCTATAAAGACAAGTCCATCATGATAAAGTTACAGGGACTGGAATCAGATTTGTTTTGACTCCCCCCTCCACCAAAATCTCTAACCTCGCTGGATGACAGGTTACCAAAACTCTGCCCAGTAAATGAACTACTTGTGGGTCAATGTGACTTTTGTTTACAAGCCCTGGTTTGCTTGTAATTGGGCAGTGTGATCCTAAACGAACCAAATACAAAAATGCAATGAAGTAAACTTTTCCATTATGGTTCGGACCAAAGAAAACCAAGTGTGATCACACCCCTAGCTGCCATTGAGCTCGATATGACAAGAAAAATTACCAACTAAAATTCAACATGTCATGGTGCCCCTTTAAAGAATACAGCAAAATGCAAGAAATGAACTGAAAGAGAGTAGGCGATAATGTGTGTGTGTGTGTGTGTGTGTGTGTGTGTGTGTGTGTTTCTCCATCCATATGTGTGTGGGTGGATGCACACCTAAATCCTTGCTTGTCTGTGGAGGAGGAGGTTGTGTGTGGGTTTGTGCCTGCATGTATTTGCACGTGCGCATGCCTACCTGTACATGTGTTAGTGTGTGTGTGTTTGTGTTGAGGTGTGCTGTTATTGGCCGACATTGGCGAGCAAATTAGCAAGAAACTACCTCACCTGTCCATATTACTGTTATGTTGGGCAGCAGGTCCTCTCCAACAGTCTGCAGGTAGGGAGACTTGGATACACTAGGAGAGCAGAGAGAGCCACAATACTCTGCAGGGAGAGAGAGAGAGGGGAGAGAGAGAGAGAGAGAGAGAGAGAGAGAGAGAGAGAGAGAGAATGCTCAAAATGAAAGTCAATACATGAAAAATACTTCAAAAGATTTCAACTCAAACATCCTCAATTTGAACTTCTCCCTAACAATGACAAACTGCCTTTCATTCGAGGAGAAAGACAAGAAAGCGGAGATTTAGCAGGACAATATGTGTCTGTTTGTCATAATATGAGGTGACACTCCCAAATAGAGACACAGTCCCATAGCTACACACACACACACACACACACACACACACACACACACACATACGTGCGCGCACACACACACAAACACTGTTCTGTTCTACAGGTTATTTTGCCAGTTGTGTTATTGCCAATGAGTCCTTTCTATGTTTTATGGAAGAATGAGGCTGCACTTTGTGCTTTGGCAATGTTGTACCAGATACAGTCATGCCAATAAAGCTATTTTCTTTTTTTAACGTCTGTTTATTGCTATTTTAGTTAACAAACAAACAGTAAGCAGTGTATACAAATTATATAAAATATTACAAAAACAGTACAGAGTTTGCATACACAGACACATAAAAAAAAAAAAAAAAAAAAAAAAAATAGGACACGTACAGAACATACAGTATACAGTATAAATATCAATCAAGGTACCAAGCTGCTTTACATGGTGATTATTGGCATCTTACATTAGGTATAACCTAGTTATTGTAGCAAAGAGTTAGAGGATGTTTATTGCCTAGCCTCTACATAATCAATGAAGGGTTGCCAAGTCTTATGGAACTTCTCAATGGAACCTCGTAAAGTGAATCTGAGTTTTTCCAGTTTAAGGTGTTGCATAACATCTTTGATCAACATAGTGTAAGTGGGAGGCTGTGCCTGTTTCCAGCTCAATAGAATTAATCTGCGTGCTAAAAGGGTTATGAACCAATAAAGCTATTTTGAATTTGAATTAGAGAGAGAGAGAGGAGGGGGGAGTTTAGAACAAAAGGGAAGAGAGTCTGTGATATTATACCTTACTTTACACTGATGTAATGCCTCACTGATGTTTGTCTGTATCAGGTTGTTATATAGCTTTGAATGCTGGAATTCTCAAAATGCCTCCCAAAATGTATGGAATACAAGCTTTCATTCACATTCACATCTGTGACTTAACTTACTATTTTTACTGGAATATGTGTATATTAACTTTGTATTTATCACTTGAACGTGCCCTTTTTTCCCCCTTACTGCATGTGGTTGGATAACTGTTTAGGATCCCAGTAGTTCAATGCCTTGTTACTGTTGGTATTTCATGATGTTTCATGCACAGGCATAAAACACGTCACATTTCATAAATTCTAGCATACCAGTGTACCACTTCTATTTGTACTCTTGTATTGTATTTGTGAGTTTACCGCTCCTACCTGTTGGGCAGAAGAGGAAGACGGGCGGTTCCCCCAAGAACCGGTAGATCTCATTGGCTACGGTGACCTGAGCGTGGGCGAACGAGGAGAAGGCCTCGCTGTCGGCCTGACACATGGAGTGATCGATGTCATCAAACAGAATGGCGAATGCCTGGCAGCCCAGATCTGAAACCTACAGAGACAGAGAGGAGGAGGTTGTGTACGGGAGAGAGAAGGAAAGAGAGAGAGAAAACGTCGGCTGTGTGTACATGGAAAATTGGAACGTCACGGAATCATGCAGAAAATCATCCAAGATGCTCTCCGATTGCCGATCGCTGCTTTTATCCTGTTTTCATCAAACACCGTCTGTGTTTTGGACCGCTGATGTTATGCTTCTCCCTCTCTCTCTCCATTTTCACTCCTGATCTGGCTTTCTGCCTCAGTTCTCCATCAAACATTTTACTCGGCCCATAGAGGCCACAAAATCAAAATTAGGAAATTTCTGCTGCAGTTTTACACACAAGAACATTTTTGTGGCAGCTTTTTTATAGATTTTTAATATTACTTCATTTATTAACCAAAATGGGTTTTGCTTTGAAATGTTAACAGCAGGAGTTTAATCGATCCATCAGAGAAAATACATAACTTACAGTGAAATGACTTCTTAAATGCATTTACCATTCTGTTCTGCCTGCATTTCATTTATCTGGATTCTTAAATGTAGCAGAATTTGTGTGTGTGTGTGTGTGTGTGTGTGTGTGTGTGTGTGTGTAGCACTGTATACCTGTCTCAGCTTGCGTTTGAGCAGCGTCAGGTCGCAGGAAGAGGAGAAGACGATGTCCTGACCAGGAGAGAGGGCATAAACAAACCTCAGGCCTCTAGACTGGGCCTCCACTATTAGAGTACGCAACTGACCTGGAGGAGAGGAGAGGAGAGGAGGAGGAGAGGAGAGGAGAGGAGAGGAAGGGAGGGGAGAGGAGAGAGGAGGAGAGGAGAGGAGAGAGGAGGGAAGGGGAGGGGAGGGGAGAGGAGTTTTAGAACTACAGCTCTTTATGGATGGATGGATGGTTGAATGGAGGGATGGATAGAAGGATGGATGGATGGATGGGTTGTTCTTACCCTCCTCCTCGGGAGAATAGACCTCCCTCCACAACAGTCTGTGTTTGAGGTCGTCTTTAGGACCGTACAGGTAGGTGTTCAACCCCCAGCGCTGCATCCTGGCAGACAGAGAGATGGAGAAACGGCATCATAAGGAGGTCACATGTTATTTCAATGTAGTTTTAAGCCATTTTCTTGCAAAAAACTATGATTATGAAGAAGAAGGTGAATAAGGAGGGAAATGAGAGGGAGAAAAAGAGAAACAAAGAGATTGATGAGAGGATTCCTACTGTATATACACATTTTTGCTTGACGTTTAGTGCAATTTCCATAACCATAACCTGTCACTATATTCAGATGTTGCATTTATTTTTTTGCTGAATATCTCATTAGTGCCACATCTCCGACTATAACAATTACTTGGGACTTAGGAAATGTTTTTTGGGAAGTTATTTTTACATTAAACACTTTAGTATTTGAAAAAAAGACTATATGGACAAATTTCCATTATATTTCCAAAGCCTTTTATCATCTTTTAAATCAATCATTTGTTTTTACTTATTTCGTTCTTTTATTTGTTCATATTATCCCTCTAACTCTGTTTTTAGTTCAAGTCTGGCTTTGTTATTGTTTTTCCAATTAGGTTTTATTATTTATCATCTGCAAAGCACTCTGTAAACTGCTTTGAAATGCAAATTATTTTGCATATGTACGTTTTTTTTTCATCGCTTTTCACAGCTGGAAAGCATCATTCTGACGTTTCCAGGTCTCAGTGGCCGTAGGAACCCCGGGGAGACGACAGAGATGAAGAGATGAGAGTGGAGGACGAGAAGCGGGGAGGAGGGGAAACAGAAGGAGGGAAAACAGCGAGACAAACAGACATGGAGCGAGAAAATAGATCCACTGTATTGATCCTGGGGCGCCATGGCTGCCTCGGTTACAGGAAATGACCTCATGAATTATAAATAGCGCATAGTACTAGGAGCGTAACAAAATCTGTGTGAGCGCGCACGAACACACACACACACACACACACACACACACTCCCATACAAACGCATCGCTTTCTGTGCGTCTCTCTCTGGAAATGGACCAGCTCTTCTCTTTCTTGTCATTCGTGGGTGGACTGTGTTCTCACTCTCTCTCCACTTCATTTCCTGGACAGATGGTGAGCAAGTCGCCCCCACAAAGCTGCCTGCAACCTACCGAACTCACACACACACCGAACTCACACACACACACACACACACACACACACACAGCCCTACTCTGCCAAACTTACGCAACACTCCCTGTATGAATTTCGCCTGCACCCCACACTTCAGTCTAAAAATGGGCGAAAAACAGATCTATGAATAAAGCTGGAGCCCACATACTCCGCTGCTCATACACCGACTAAGTTTCGGACGTCAAATTCATAACATGCAATGACCAAAGATGGTGCGGTGATTATCCGAGGAAACTCATTGATGGCATGGGATCAAATCCCACCAGAATCTGTTCTGTAACAGTTTAGAACAACTAAGCATCAGGTGACAAAAAGTCGATGTCCAACAAAGTGTCACTAGTCTATTTGCTGCATCTCTACAGTCAGTAGTACAGTGTAACTCTAACCTGACCTTTGCCTAACCCTGACCCCATTTTGAACCCTAACCCCAACCTTAAAGACGAGATGAAATGAAAAATGCCTTTTTAACCCTTTTAGATCACATCCCCGGTCATACTGTGCACCTATTTAACAATATATGCCAAAAAAAATACCAATAATCAATTTCATTGTATTCTTATATCAAAATTCAATCATGTTTTCTTCCGGTAAAACAAAATATGCCGTGTGCTTACGTAAGCATGCCCGTAACTAATTTCAACCAATAATATCATGACATCCACCCATCAATCAATCTTCAACTTTTAGCGCACAGAGCTAAGAGGCTAAGATTCATTAGTTAGCTAGCTAGCAACAGCACACCCACTTTTCAACGTTCAAATCAAATTCCTCCCAACGTTATGTCCCGCCTGTCTTTCCTGTTTCACTCGGAAATACGTCACGATACGGAAGTTAGATACTCTCGAAATGCCGTTTCATCTCGACTTTAAATTAACTCTAATCCATGCATTGAATATCAATAGACTACTTCTCACACTATCACCTGAAACTTTTAGTGACACATTATAGTCGTTTGATAGGAGGCTGAGTATGAGCTTTCCTACTATTTACTTATATTATTTTAGTAGAAAGACTAAAAAAACAGTTGGGGAAAAGTCTGTCTAAATCCCTAGAGTCATGTACTTTTCAGAATGTGTCATTTATATTCACCGAAACCAGGTTCTGATGAAATTATCCCTTTCATTGGCGAAACCAAATCCTGTCAAAGATCATTAAAACCAGCATTAAGAAGAAAAATGTCATGATATGATGGTTTTGGCTGTATCACACAACCCTGAGCCCAGGTATCTTTCAGAGCAGTGGAAAGCACAGAACAGAGGGAACAGTTTCTCTCGGGGGATACAGATACTGTCACTACTGGATGTTAAGCAGCAGAGCGGTGTCACGGCTCCCAGCAGGGTTTTATGTCGTCCCACTCATATATCATCCAGAATTAATTGGTTCCCCACCAACTACAGAGTATACCCATGGGATGATTTGAAGGGGCATGAAGTGGGGATGGCATGGCCTTTGTTGATGCCCCAGTCTGTAATTGCATTATGTCGCCCCCTGTTGGCATACTGTTGTCCCACTAATGTGTTCATGTTTTGATTTTGATACATGGACTGACAGTATGTGACAGCCAAACATGAGCCTTAAATGGCAGTTTGATGGTATAAATGGTTTCTTTACATTTGTATTTTTTTGTGAATACTGATATAAATCTTAACTTCTAAATGCACTTATATCTATAATTTTGGCTCTGCTTATGCCTTTATTCTAACCAAAGTTGGTGGAAATGACTGTTTGCAGCCACAGGAATTGTTTTTGAGCAAAGTTCAGAACTGTATTAGGAAAAAGTGCCTTTATGGATTCTACTCCACTTTCATGGAACTCACTGCAAAATGATTCAAGCTGAAAGAGCTGGTCTCTCTTTGTGAGATAAAACTGTTAATGAAAAATCTTTTGGCAGACTCAATAAAGAGGGCTTTCTTTAGTTTGTTTAGTCAAGATTCAAATAGGCTTAGCCCACTACTGCCTCTTGGTGCATTTATTGTATATAGAAAGTTTGATGTGGTATATCTTGAAGGTTGATTGCATCTTGTTTTTGTACATTTTTGTATGTTGTTTGTCTGTAACTTTAATGTTTGTGAATGTGATGCTGCTGCTTTCTTGGTCAGGTCTCCCTTAAAAAAAGATTCTTAATCTCAATCAGGAACTAAATAAAAGTTATATTTAACAGTAAAACAGACCTGTATTTCGAGTAACAATGGATGTGAAAATTGCCACATTTAAGTTCCATGTACAACTCGAAGTCTACAAGAATGCATGTGACTATATCTAAACCTGCTATGGATGGCAGAATGCTTGCAGGAGTGAGCTTGTGGCTGGAGGGTTGCCAGTTTGAAACCCAGCCAGAGAAATCAGGGGGAAGTGAATGACACAGCCTCCACTCCCTTATCTCCTGTCCATGTGCCCTTGAACAAGGCACAACAGCAGAGGGCTGTTGTTGCACTGAGCAGCTCCCAGGTGTGAGTGTCTGTGAGTGGAAAAAGTGTGGTGTTGCTAAAAAAAGAACATACAGGCTCAGCAAGTCTTCCCTAGGTAAAAGTTAAGGCGACATATAAATTCTCTAACTATACTGATTTCATTTTACGAAAATGAGGAGGAAAACAAACATTTATCTGCTCATCATCCACAAAGTTGTTAAATCTGAATAAATCCCCCTGTTAATATTAGTTGGCAAAACATCATATAAGGCAATTGTTCCAAAATGCGCTGTGCCAGTCTAATCAAAAACTGATTAAATGTCAGACTGTACATCCTTACATACATACAACAGACATCTGCTCCTCAACTTTATTTACTTAAGTCAGTTAAAAACTTTATTATTAGACTCAGTGCCTTCCTTTAAAACACTCCTGAAAACCTATTTCTATCGGAAGGCCTTTCTGTAATCACTCTACTCTCTTGTATTTGTGTTTTATTTTATCGTATTTATTTCTATTCATTAATTTTAATGTAAACTTGTTTTATCTGACATTTTATCTGACTATGGTTTTATGTTTTATCTTCACTTTCCTTTTATCACCTTTTGTTTTGATTTGTTTTTTTGAAGCACTTTGTAACATTTAGACCAATATGTCATTTTGTTGACATATCAGGCCAAAGTTGGGCTTTTATTAAATATTGGATCTCGGCCGGTCAGTGCTCTCCACTTCTGATACATCGACTTTTATTTTCTTTGCACATTTCAGTTTTTCATTTGCATGTTCAGTAATGCTAGTAATGTCCCAGAGTTTCCCCTACTGTTGAATAGGTGCAGTGGGTCTCTCTGCCTTAAAGAGCTGCTAACACATAAAAAAAATGTCATTAGTCTGGGTTTCAATGGAGAGTTTTAGTGTCACATGATGCTCTAAATGCTGTTTCAGAGGCTTTTCCACCCTGACAACAATACAGTTCTGGGGGAAACACTGAATTCTTGTAATTTTGGGGCATTACAATCAGTCACATTTAAAGTTTTTGAAAATATTAGCCTTCCAAAACCCATATCCGTTGAACCCTATTATCCTCATTGCCGTCTCACTCTCACACTTTTTCTTTGTTTCTCTGACCGTCTCTCTTTCTATCCTTTCTCTGTGTTCAGCATCTCCTCCACTCCTCCTCCTCCTCCTCCTCCTGTCACCCATGACTGAGCCTCAGGTCTGGAGAGGAGCCTGGTCTCTGCTGTGGAGCCATGCTGTGTCGGCAGTTTCACTCGGGCCTGGCTGCAACTGAAATAGAGGTGCGCAACTGGCTTCAGGCCCGAGGCTCCTGAGCCCGCGCTATTCATAGAGCGAAGAGCAAATAAACATCCACTCTGACTCTTTCTCTCAAGTTCATTAGACACGTGCATGCACATGTATGTTCGCCACACAAACTCACACACATAATCACATGTGCATGCATACACAGACCAGGTTTATTACAGTTTGTGGTGACTCACTCACCACTGGAAGAGAACTTTCCTCTGATCCATAGACCATGGCCTCCCATAGAAACCTGTAGAGAGGGAGGGAAATATGAGGAATGTGAGAAACGAGCAGATTCATTTCAGTGGACAAACATTAACTGATACAAAGCAATCATGCCATGACCCCACATATACATGACAACATTATAGCCACATTGTGGAAGCACCTCCAACAGCATCTATTAGTTCCACAAGGCCACATACAGTGCGAGTACATGCTGGTATTCCTCTGCTACTGCCACTTCACACTCTTCTATACTGTACCTGTACTGTACCTATCAAACCCTGTAACGCTTTACAGCGCTTGAGAAAATCATTTTCTCCAAATCAAATCTGTTCTTTATTGAGCAGCATTTGATAAACAGAAGCAAGTGAAAGTTGAATTACTGTGACAATTTGACTTTGACTATAAATCTTCACACCCTGGCTGCATATTTTCACACAATTCCCACATTTCTCCTCTCATATTCAGCATATGTCATCGCCACGAAAGCACCAAGGCACTGTGGAGGATCCGTACTTATCTTATCTAAATGACATCAGATCATTCTCAATTAAATGTGATGCCTATACGCTGGTAGTAAAGCTGAGATGCAGTTGTAGGAATCCAGCAGTTGAAGCTTCATTTCAACATCTGATGCTTCAAGATCGATGCCGATACCAAACATTGGTACGGCTCTCTGCACTGTTTTTCGACTCCCAGCCGTATCAGCAATAAATCACAAGCTGGATAGTTATCTGATATTGGATACCAGCAGCTGACGTTGCAGCTACATATGGGCACAGTGATGATCCAAGCTCCTCCAATGGCATTTTGTTAACTCTACTTGGTCACATCCATCCTCGTCCTGTTCCACAGAGCCATGCTTCATCTCCAAATACACTCTCCATCGCATCGGCTATTTATAGAAATGGGAGCATCTCCAGTGTCCCTCTCCCTGCTTTGTATTTTCTGAATAAATCTGCAGTGTGTTTGTGTGTGTGTGTGTGTATGTGTGCATTCATGGGGAACAATGTGTGCAAATATGAGCGTCCATAGATGGATGGACGTGTTTGAGTGTGTAAGGGGGCAAGTGTACGTGTGAAGGGATGCAAGAGTGTGTACTTGAGTGTGTGTGTGTGTGTGTGTGTGTGTGTGTGTGTGTGTGTGTGTGTGTGAGAGTGTGTGTTTGTGTAAGTGGGTCATAGTGAGAGGAAAGTATATCGGATCCAGTTACGGTCCAGACAGCTTTCTCCCATATGCCCCTGGGGAGTCTGTGTTTGCCTATGCATGTGTATGACCTGTGTCCCTTTGTGCCTGTGTGTGTGTGTGTGTGTGTGTGTGTGTGTGTGTGTGTGTGTGTGTGTGTGTGTGTGTGTGTCTGTGTGTGTGTGTGTGTGTGTGTGTGTGTGTGCCCTGCAGTGTTCCCCACCAGGCCAGACCCAATTAAACACACTGTAGGATGCCACCACCTGGGATCAGGAGACACACAGGTTTGAAGAGGTCTGTGAGGTGTGTGTGTGTGTGTGTGTGTGTGTAGGGGTGGGTGTGTCATCATTATCTCCATCCTTTTAGCGTCATCACCTTCTGCTTCTTCTTCTTCATCATCAGCATTTTCTACATTCATTATCCTCTTCATTAGTAACTGCTTTCTCGTTGTCATAACCTGCATCACTACTGTAGCATCATTAATATCATCAGCACCACTATGCTGTTATCCCCTCCTTCTCCTCCTCTTCATAATCTTCATCATCCTCTTCATCAGTACATACACTTCTCACACTGTCCCGCTCATCTTCATCTTTCATATTATCATCATCATCATCATCATCATCATCATCATCATCAACACAGTCTTCACACAGTCTTCATCACCAAAACCATCACCACCACCACCACCACCATCATCATCATCATCATCATCATCATCATCATCACCATCACCATAATCATCATCATCATTACATTCCTCACATTGTCTCCCTCATCATCATCACTGCCATCATCATCATCTTCATCTTCATCACCATCATCATCATTACATTCCTCACATTGTCTTCCTCATCATCATCACTACCACCACCATCATCATCTTCATGATGATCATCATATTCTTCATTATCATTACATTCCTCACATTGTCTCACATCATTGTCTCACATCATTATTACTACCACCATCATCATCATCATCATCATCATCCTCATCATCATCATCATCATCATCCTCATCACCTTCATCACCAAAAGCAGTGTATATCTCTCCCTGGCTCTCAGCCTCTGAACCAGACTGAAAGCTTTCCACCGTCTGCTCTTTGGTCTCCTCTTCAAGCCTGACTGATCATCCCAGCTTCTCATAAATCCATCACACCCCACCAGCGTGTTCACACACACACACACACACGCACACACACACACACACACACACACACACACACACATTGTATCCCCCTCTGCTTACAGTAGGTGAGAAAACGGCTGATCGGCTGCTGATGGATATATAGGTCAAACGGTGCTCTATTCAAAAACATCCCCACATCTCCCCACGGGGAAAAGAAAATCACATGATCTCGCAGGAGGGCAGTTGTTAGTTTCGCGAGACGGCCGTCGGCCACTCTTACCTTCCACCACCCCACAAAGAAACTGGCTTTTCTCCTCCATCCTGTCCTCGGCCCGCCTGCCTCCCTCCGCTGCCAGTCGGCCCCGAACGAGCGAGGGAAGACGAAACGCTCTCCCCGTCTGTCGGCTTAGATACCGGGGATATTCTTCATGCTTCTCCTCGGTCTGCCTCCTCCTCCTCCTCCTCCCTCTCCTCCTCTCCCTCTCCTGCTCTCTACACCGCTGGGGTTCTCATGCCGCCTTCGGGTGCTAGTCGTAAACTCCTAATTCTGAGCTTCTAAATTGTAAATAAGACTTGTCGGTGGATTCAAGTGCTTTTGGTCGGAAATTATGGCAGAAGTGACTCTAGAAAAGAAGTAGCTTTTTCGGTGGCTGTTATTTTAGAAATAAAGTGGCACAGAGCTTTGTGCTGCGGCAACAAACTGAAAAGGAGAAAATGTCTATTAGGCTTGCAGATAAAGGGGCATTAAGTAATCTATGAAATATCTTTATATTATTATATATTAACATTATATTGTCTACTATTGGGCAGTAAAAGTCTTACTGTAGCTACCTTTAATTTATTACGAAACAAAAATGCATGGCAACTTAGAGTTAAGTAAAGAGTGAAAAGAGAAACACACAACAATACTAAACATACAATGGAAAGTGATAGCATATAATAATAAACTACATCACTTTTACCATTAAAATTTGACAGGGCTTCCAAGCTGTACGCCATTTTTCCCTACGCCCCCATAATACAAACTGCCAACTTTTCTATTCGAGCCTGGTATCCTAAATGGCAAAATCCAATTTTTTCCGATCGCACTTGAAGGCAGCATCTGCCTCCTTTTCCCAGTCCAACCCGCACAGGCGCACTGGCTTCCCGCAAGCGGGACTGAGTGCCAAGGTGTGCGTGTGGGGAAATGGGAGCAGCTCTCTGAGTTGATGTGTAGGACAGTTGATCGTCCGCCGAGATGCTTGAAAAATATTTAATAAAAAACCTCTGAAAGAAAAAAAATATTAGCCTTCTTTTGAGTTTTACTGACTGAAAAAAGCTATCAGGCTTAAACACATATTCTTATACCCCCCAAAAATCAATATGATATGATATTATATAGCCTATAATAGTCCAATAGGGATCGATAGTGATTTAACCTTATCCTACCTGGGGTTTTTTTACCTCCCATGTTATCACGATAATATTTCTTTTATTTTTAATAAAATAATATTTTCTTTTTATTTGTATAGTAGGCCTATCTGTATAGTATTGTAGGCCTAAATTATCTGTGTTTGTATAGCATACTAATTATAGACTACCTTATAAAATAAATGTATAGGATATTTGTATAGTCTTTGTTATAAATCATGATATAAGTTTATTATGACTGTAAATCCGCCTAAATCAGCCTCTGAGCGCCTCTTGCTGGAATTATAAGTAATTACAGCGGTGCCACATGAAATCAGTTTGTGAATTGATAGTAGGTCAAGTTCATCTCTCATCTGGTGGAAATCATGTCAGTAGAGCAGTCACACATTATAACACTACAGCGCATAAAGAGTTACACAGCAAGTGAAATCATCTTCCCACACTGCAAAAGATACTTTTCACATACACTTCATAATATGTGTGCATGTATCTTTTTTTATTTATTTTTTATTTTTTTTCAAATTAATGTCATCTGTACGTACAAACACATTTTGGTCATTTTGAATATTTTATAGCCTATATAAGGTTTTTTTTTCCCCCGTGTGGGTTGGCCTGGTGTTGTTGCGTGGTGTTGTCATGGCAACAGAGAGTGGTTGTGACTGAGGGAGGAAACACGGTGAGCTGATGTGTGTTTTAATTAGGCCAGCGATTTAGTCCGTGATTTCAGCTGCCACTGGCTTAACTATCGCTTTGTTTACTTTACTTTGTAGCTAAAGTTCAACTGCGATTTGAAATCTCTAACGAAAAATCACTCAGTAGTGAGTTTGTTGAGACTGTATGGTCATATTTTATCTCCGATGACAAAATTGCTAGTTTTGTTGTGATATTTGAATAGTATCCCTGCTCCAAAGATGGATGGAGGAATAGAGGAAGCTGAGCAGGATTCTGACGGAGAGACTCTACAGAAAGAGTAAATTATCTATCTATCTATCTATCTATCTATCTGTCTGTCTATCTGTCTATCTGTCTATCTACCTCTCTCTACCGCTTTATTCTTGTTTTCTTCAGCTGGTTATCTGGGTCCATAAATATCTTAGGCCTACTGTATGTCCCTCTATAGTTTGTCCATCATCATCCTACTGTATATCATACTTTCTTTTCTCTCTTCACTTTATCTTTTTTTTTTTCCCCACTGTAGATATGACAAGATGACTGACACCTTGAACAAGCTGAAGAGGAGAAGAGAGGAGCTGTATCCTTTACTCTCTCAGTACATGGGTCAAATTAGTATGTGAATGAGGAAGAGAGAAAATGAATGAATAGGTCAGAGAATGAATGATTTCATCCATATGTATTTTTCATGCATATTTTTGATTATTTGACCCCTGGGTCATTATAGCTCTATATGGGATTTAATAATAATGTAATATGAAAAAGGAAAATTACCAGGTCACCCTATGCCACCCTGCTGCCATTTCTCACCTGATCATTATTACTGCTCAGACACTCTGAACTTAACTCTCTAATCACACCAGGCTTCGTGAAAATGACTTTCTACAAAATGAGGCAAATCAGACTTGTTTGGAGAGTGTGAGTGACACAGACATACACACGCATACTCTCTCTCTCTTTCTCTCTCTCTCTCTCTCTCTCTCTCTCTCTCTCTCTCTCAGTATTTCTTTCTCTCAGTATTTCTTTATGTCACACAATCCTCTCTCCTCCCTCTGCCAAGAAAATTGTGCATCTAGGTTCCAATATTTTATCATTCCCCCACCCCTCCCAGCAGCAGGCGTACATGTCGTACCTCTCCAAGCAGACCCAGAAGTGTCAGAGCCTCATCGTGACCCTCAGTGAGCAGAACCAGCAGGAACTGGAGGCCCTGAAGAAGCAGAGGGAGAAGACTCTGGCCGAGTACCAGGAACAGGCCAATGGTGAGAGTCCAGGAAGTGGGATGGGCCAATAGGGAAAGCTTAACCAACCTTCCCTGGATAATTAAATACAGTAAAAAAAAAATGGCTGGACTAGCTCCTGCTTTTACAGTTCAGTGGTTTGGAAAGCCTCTATGTATGTGTATGTTTGTGATATGGGAGAAAATTCTTAAAAGATAGAACAAGCGCATGGATAGCGACATTCATCTAAGATTTAGCAAGAAAACAGAAACTAATTTAGTATTTCCTTACATAAACATTATGCTTTGTGTTTTTTACCCACCCCCCCGCTCTCTCTCTCTCTCCCTCTCTCTCTCTCTCTCTCTCTCTCTCTCTCTCTCTCTCTCTCTCTCTCAGAGGTGAGCAGGTTGATTCAGGAGAAGGAGGGTGAGCTGGCGATGCTCAACACAAAGACATCTCAGCTGGGAGAGTTCAAGGTACCTGTCTGTGTATGTATGTGTGTGTGTGTGTGTGTGTGTGTGTGTGTGATAGAGAGAGAGGCCAGTGACTACCAAATTACACTTACTGTTGTTACCATAATTGTGTAGCTTAACATTAAGTTAGTAATTGTACTTTTACTTAAGTATCTATTAACTGGACAATTGTACTTTTGCATTCACATCATTCTACATTTTCAATTTTCACATCAGAAACGGGCTAATTGTGGTGCCATCATCATTTTGTTTTTAATTAAGAGGCTGTAGTTTGAATTCTCCATCTTCTCATCCTTTATGCATTGCATTGGGAAGATCATAGGCAGCAATTTTCTATTTTGATAAAAAAAAAAAGTAGGCTGAGTAGTTTTTACTCTGCAAACTAATAGTACTTCTCCTTGAGGATATTTCCACCCCTGCTGTCTAGTAGTAGAAAGAGATTGTGGTTCAATAGTAGAACTCATGAGCAGGGGTGAACCAAAACAACATGAATTATATGTGAGATCCCCAGAAAGGAGTAAAATAAGACTCAAAATGATGGATTACTTACATTTCACAAGTTTATTGAAGGGCACACAACCATCATAAAATGTAAGTAATCCATCATTTTAACTCTTATTTGTGGGATGTGCTGCCATTTCTCCTTTTTTGGGGATTCTCCTATGGGATTCATCTGTCTAGTGCCTGTTGGTCGGCCTGTTCTTCTGTGTATCCTGTTGGCTTTCACGTGTCCGTCCTTTTGCTGGTGTGTGTGTGCGCGCGCGTGTGTGTGTGTGTCTCCCAGGACCTGAAGCAGCAGCAGCTGGGCCGTATAGCGGAGCTGGAGAAGGAGGTGGCCCGTATGCGGCGGCAGCATTTGGACTCCCTGCGGGGTCTCAAGGCCGGCTTCCTCTCTGAGAAGCAGCGCTACGAGAGCCAGGCCAAACACAGAGTGCAGGCCGAGGCGCTGGCAGCCAACAGGGTGAGTGCAGGCCAGGCAGAGGAAGCAGAAGAACTCATGCTCAGGCAATATGGGGCGGCAGGGAGGACCAGTTTACCTGGTAGGTTTTAAGAGACCTTTGTGGGATCTCTGTTGCATGTCATCCCCTTGTCTCTCTCAGTCTTCCCTGCTTGTCTCTACTGTGTTGATCTACCAAAGGCAAAAGATGCTGATCCTTTTATTGGGGCATTAAAAACATGACTTCATATAGAAAAAGAGGGACATGTGTGAACAAAAACACAAAATACACACTTTGTCTCATTTGTATGAGCTACACTTCCATGCTAACCACTTCTCTGTCTGTCTATGTCTCTCTCTGTCTCTCTCTGTCTCTCTCTCTCTCTCTCTCTGTCTCTCTCTCTCTCCTTCTCTCTATCTCCAGGAAGCGTCTGACTTCCTGCAGTCCTACACCAGAACGGTATCAGAGGAGAACCAGCGTCTGAGAGCTGAGCTGCAGCAGCTCATCCAGAGAACCGACGCCCTCAAGACCCGCCAGGTACAGCCAGGCCCAAAGAGAGATACTTCACGCAGAGAAGTACATTTTTGCGAGATCTGGATTTGTCTTTAATTTTGGAATTGACTGAGCTGAAAGTGAATTGACACCCGCTCTGCAATCCGTTGACAGTGTCTACTCCAAGCCCAGAGGCAGGAGCTGCTGCTGGATAGAGAGTGTGCCACAACGTTTAAGAGGCTCTGCATCTCCAAAAAACAGTCCAAGGACCAGAAGCACTTCAGAACACAGTCTGAGGACCAGAAGCATCCCAAAACACCGTCTGAGGGCCTGGAACTCCCCAGTGTACAGTCAGAGAGACAGGCACAGCCCAAAATACAGCTGAAGGACCAGGCAAACAGCAAAACACCCAAAGCACAGGCTGAGAAACACCCTAAAATTGAGCCTAGGGGGAGGCAGACACCCAAAACACACCCTGCAGGCCAGGCACGCCCTGACTTAAAGCCTACGGAGAAGTCCCACTCCAAAACAAAGCCTGGTGGGAAACCGCAGTCCCAGCCCAAACCACAAGGGGGCAGCAGGGCATAACCTGAAAATATCTGGCATCAGATACCTGGGAGAGGGGATGGAGAGAGAGAGAGAGGGGGAGGGAATTTTTCTTTCTTGTGTTAATAAAGTCATTTTCACCTGCATGACTTTGGCTTTACATTACACAAATATAAAATGAAAGTATAATTTCATTTTACTTTCGCGTAAGTGACTTCCAGTGGGGTATTTTTTTGCAGTTGTTATGTACAATGTACAGTAGAGCAGTTGGTGTTTTCTTTGCATGACGACCATTACATTTCATGCAAGGGTTTTGATGATTTTGGGGCAGTTCCCAGGATATCTACTGTATCTCGAGTAGTTGATTACAGCTACAAGTAACAGTCACATAAAATGTTAAAAATGTCACATCAAATGTCAAAAGGGTCACTCAAATACAGAAATCAAATGATTCTGCACCAAATTTGAAAATTTGTAAATTGAATAGTAATATGAATATATTCATATTCATATTAAGAAGATTTCAGGATACTGAGTTGAGTATTTTGTAATAATTTAGAAACAAAATGTTTAATTGTCTAATTATTTCCAAATGTATTTACTGATTTGTTGAGATTGTATTTGGTCCTCTATGCTGATCAAGATGCTTTGGCCCAGTCATCTGACAGCAAATGGCATCATAACCTCACTAATAAACCTGGGTCAGATTATGGATTGAAGGGATTGGACTGATTTTGACTGGAACAATAGACCCAATTGGATTTTCCCCAAAGTGAACCCAGGCCTGGCCCTGCTGCTGTCTGTAACAAAAGCTCAGACGTTGTACGAGTTCAGGAAGTCAGTGTCAGTGGAGCAGGTTGAACAGAATTCTTGGATTGAGTGGCATTACCCTTTAATAACGAACGCACTTGAAGAACAAAACCTAGAGGTTGCATGAGGAAGACAACAAGCACAGATCCTGTATAGACCCATGGGCGCCCTCTAGAGGCCATCCGATGAAGCGCAGGCTTTGTGCAAACCGTCCATGAGTGAGTGACTGAGTGAGTGACCTGACTTTGCCATTTTCTGCCCCCAGCCACATGGCACGCCGTGGGAAACAAGCACAGATCCTGTACAGACCCATGGCGCGTGTGTTCAATTCAATTCAATGCACTGAAGCATTACGACACGGTTATCGGTTAAATAATTCCACTAACGTCACTTAAATACCACAGGTAATAACGTGACATAACGTTAAAGTTTATAGGGCAACGGAAGACGTGGATGTATGTAAATTAGCGGCAGAGAGTGGGGCTCAGTGTGGGCGTTGCCAAGCTTTGAATACATTTGGGACTGAGCCCAAGTAATGTGGGGCTGAACCAGGGAGGGACATTCCATGTATTTGACCTTACAAATCAAATTGGGCAACATTTGGGACACTCTACTGCGCTACAAGCCAAGTTACAAGATGCTTTGCATTGAAGAATCCTGTAATGTACACATCACTACATGGTTAACTTAAATCTTAAATTGATGAAATTAAAGATCTAATAACATACCTCTCTATTATAATGGAATGGAATTGCTTTATTATAACTAACTTATTATTATAACTTGAAAGGAGATTGGAAGGACTTGGAAGATTTCCATCAAACTTGGCACTAACAGCTGCAAACATAAAATAAACAGAAAAAGGCTTTAGTGAAGCCATGGGTGGTGCAGTGTCCTGTCTGGATCTGGGTTTGGTTGGTGACCCTGACTCCCTCAATCTGTTGTTGTCCTTGCTAAGATACTGATAGAATGGACAACATTACCTTTAAAAAATACAATTCACTTGGTTCATATTTTACTAGCATTTCCCCGTTTGAAGGTGATTGTACCTGAGTATCACTATTTTGTGCCACTTCCCTCCAAACTGGCTCAACTTCCTCCTGCTAGAGGAAACATGACATGACAAAAAAGTCAGCTCTCAAAATATTATCCATTACAGTTTTTCTCAGTCGCTTTGGTACATTTCTCGAATCATCCTTAACATTTGCAAAACAGTAAGTGCATTTCTCGAAACAATTCGTACAAACAGCACCACACAATGGATTACCTGCAAAAGCCCGTAACTTGCTCAAAATCCTTAGTCTATCTCTCAAAAGTAAATATTTATGTCAATGAACATGTCAGTGCCATCAGAATGACAAGTCCTTGTGTCATTGTTTACAAACAAGATAGTCAAAATGCTTAGCCATGTTGTCAATATAACAGTGACTGTAAGTATTTTCTGATGTAAACTATGGCTAAGGTTTGATGACAATGATTGAAAATGCACAAGGCTGCACTTTTTCTGCATATATCAATTTCAACAGTACAAAGTTACACATTACTGTATGTGGGAGATTGATTGCAAGAGATTGGACAGGACATTTACGCTTTTACTGTTTGTACTGTAATTTGTTGACAGACCATGTCATTGCAATACAGAAAAGAAAAAGACAAGACTGTTTTACAGCACTGCATAGCACAAAGGAAAAAAATACAAAATTAGAAATGTAAACATAGGAAACACCCCTTAGGCAGAACTGTACATGCAGCGATGTATGGGGAATTACAGTGCGGTCTTTCTACACCTCCTGACGTTCCTGTCTGTCTGCTATTTTAGAGAACTGGTTGATCATTGGTTGATCTAATGCTTCACACATTCCCCTTCATTAGGGAAAGTCAAGATTCACCTGAGAGCAATTCATCAATTCAGGACACATTTACAAAAAAAGTCTAATAGAAATGTATAGAAAATATGCTTGACAGATTATGACAACTGGTTCAACCATTTTGCATGTAATGACTTGAACTGAATGAACTAATGCCTAGATGTTTTGGGGGGTAAGACTATTCAACAGAGAACCAGTATAATACATTTTGATCAACATGACATAAGCAATTGATAATGTAGGAAACAGCAGACAATTGTACATAATCATTTGCATGAATGTGCCAAAGCATTTGCAATTTGTTCAAAAGAATGAGAAATTGCTTTTATGATGTGCACAAGTGACTAGATGATGTGGAGGTTGAACAAGTAGTTTTGAGAATTTCAATTCTGATCTGAGAAATGTACCAAAGCAACTGAGAAAAACTGTAATATTTGTTATACATGTGCTGGATGAATTGATTCTGATTGGCTGGAGGGGTGTTGATTAATTTCAGATAACCACATGGCTTTGACATAGTAGTCCTTATTACTGGTCTGAATTACTGTAATGCACCATGTTGAGACTTGCTTATGAACTGAATATTATTGTGTACAAGGGTACCAGTTAGGAGATGGCCATCACTTTTATGGCATCAAAAGCTTTAGCAAAACCAGGAACACACTTATTTTAGCTTTATTAACTTTGTACATCATCTAGTCACCTCAACTCTGCTGACCTGTCTCCTCTCACCACTGCAACATATCTAATGTTATAGTCAATCAAACAAGAATAGACGGCTACATATTTCTTCACTCTCCGGTAGCAAACTTTACACTGCAGTAATTTCACTTACAAAGATGGATCATGAGAAAATGACATGTCTATCTATCTACAAGTTAAATTCACTTGAACACATTGTTTTATCACTCACATTGGGTTGAAAATAGGAAAGAATGTCTAGTTTCTTTTTTCTCGACATTTTCGCAACAACCTGTCAGCTCCGCGGCTCAGATTAAACTGTCTGTACCTGTCATTTGATTGTGTGTTTGTTTTTAAACACTGTGACTGGCCCGAAGGTCCAAACACCGCTCAGCCGGAACGCTTTGGTAATAAAACGAACCGAGCCAGTAGTTTAAGCTCCTAAAACAGGTACAACCACCGGTACTGCTATGTATTTATTTTTTCAGAACCTGTGTGAGATCCAATATGCCATTATCAGTGTATGAGACTGAATGTGGCATTTAGCCCATAGGTGAGAGGCCATCTCGTGGTCAAAGACGCCCTCTAGAGGCCATCTCATGAAGCGACATCTCACTAAGCGTTACCTGACTGACTGGCTGACTGACTGACTGACTGACTGACTGACTGCCTGACTGACTGGCTGACTGACTGACTGCCTGACTGGCTGGCTGAGTGGCTGACTGACTGACTGACTGACTGACTGACTGGCTGAGTGGCTGAGTGGCTGACTGACTGACTGACTGACTGACTGACTGGCTGACTGACTGACTGACTGGCTGACTGACTGACTGACTGACTGACTGACTGACTGGCTGACTGACTGACTGACTGACTGGCTGACTGACTGACTGACTGACTGACTGACTGACTGAGTGGCTGACTGACTGACTGACTGGCTGACTGACTGACTGACTGACTGACTGACTGACTGGCTGAGTGGCTGACTGACTGACTGACTGACTGACTGACTGGCTGACTGACTGACTGACTGGCTGGCTGAGTGGCTGACTGACTGACTGACTGGCTGGCTGGCTGGCTGGCTGACTGACTGACTGACTGACTGCCTGACTGACTGACTGACTGACTGACTGCCTGACTGACTGACTGACTGACTGACTGGCTGGCTGAGTGGCTGACTGACTGACTGACTGACTGCCTGACTGACTGACTGACTGGCTGGCTGGCTGGCTGGCTGACTGACTGACTGACTGACTGGCTGACTGACTGACTGGCTGGCTGAGTGGCTGACTGACTGGCTGGCTGGCTGACTGACTGACTGACTGGCTGGCTGGCTGACTGACTGACTGACTGACTGCCTGACTGACTGACTGACTGACTGACTGACTGACTGGCTGGCTGAGTGGCTGACTGACTGACTGACTGACTGCCTGACTGACTGACTGACTGGCTGGCTGGCTGGCTGGCTGACTGACTGACTGACTGACTGGCTGACTGGCTGACTGGCTGGCTGAGTGGCTGACTGACTGACTGACTGACTGACTGACTGACTGACTGACTGACTGGCTGACTGACTGACTGACTGACTGAGTGGCTGGCTGGCTGACTGACTGACTGACTGGCTGGCTGACTGACTGACTGGCTGGCTGAGTGGCTGACTGACTGACTGACTGACTGAGTGGCTGACTGACTGGCTGACTGACTGACTGGCTGGCTGAGTGGCTGACTGACTGACTGACTGACTGGCTGGCTGGCTGACTGACTGACTGACTGGCTGGCTGGCTGACTGACTGACTGACTGGCTGGCTGACTGACTGACTGGCTGGCTGAGTGGCTGACTGACTGGCTGGCTGACTGACTGACTGGCTGGCTGACTGACTGACTGGCTGGCTGAGTGGCTGGCTGGCTGGCTGACTGACTGACTGACTGGCTGGCTGACTGACTGACTGGCTGGCTGAGTGGCTGGCTGGCTGACTGACTGACTGACTGGCTGGCTGACTGACTGACTGGCTGGCTGAGTGGCTGACTGACTGGCTGGCTGACTGACTGACTGGCTGGCTGAGTGGCTGACTGACTGGCTGGCTGACTGACTGACTGACTGGCTGACTGACTGACTGACTGGCTGGCTGACTGACTGACTGGCTGGCTGACTGACTGACTGGCTGGCTGGCTGACTGACTGACTGACTGGCTGGCTGACTGACTGACTGGCTGGCTGAGTGGCTGGCTGGCTGACTGACTGACTGACTGGCTGGCTGACTGACTGACTGGCTGGCTGAGTGGCTGACTGACTGACTGACTGACTGACTGACTGACTGACTGACTGACTGACTGACTGGCTGACTGACTGACTGACTGACTGAGTGGCTGGCTGGCTGACTGACTGACTGACTGGCTGGCTGACTGACTGACTGGCTGGCTGAGTGGCTGACTGACTGACTGACTGACTGAGTGGCTGACTGACTGGCTGACTGACTGACTGGCTGGCTGAGTGGCTGACTGACTGACTGACTGACTGACTGACTGACTGACTGACTGGCTGACTGACTGACTGACTGGCTGACTGACTGACTGACTGACTGACTGACTGAGTGGCTGACTGACTGGCTGACTGACTGACTGACTGACTGACTTTATTCTGAGAATAGAGTCAGAATTCTGAGAATATTAATTAATCCCAGAACTCAAATACATTTTTGACATGTGGCCCTAATCCTCTTCCGTATCTCATCAACCTAAAACACACCCACTATAAGTGAAACTACACACACTGCACCTTGTAATTTATGTGGCATCTCAGAAAAGGGGGTGATGTTTTTATTACAGTACCTGCATAAATCTTGCTGAACCTGTTGAAAGTTTGCCAGTATCATAGTAGGTTGTTGAGGGTAAATTCATCAGGCATCATAGTTGCATTGTATAATGTAACATGTGATTTTGTACACATATATAGTGTTTTGAACACACATATTACTCAACACTTAAACCAAATTATAATAATTCACAAACTGTATGTATGGACTGAATGAGGATTAAATTGAGTTGTCTTCTCAAACTGTGGAACGCTCCTTTAGGTGAACTAAAACCTCTTAACACCAATCACTGCTGTGAAATGTGATATAAAGCCTTGGCCTGGATGAGGTTATGTTTTAACCTCATATTTCCTTCTTATCACTGCAGGGTTTGAGATTGAATAGTGAATATTGAATAGTGTGATGAGTGGTGTGCAAACAGGAAGACATTGCCTACAGGCACCGTGGGGTTTCCCCTGCAAATAAGCCTGCAATTATTTCCTCATATGTGAGGTGATTGTTTTCACCTGAGCGCATACATATTGATACTGCACTTAGTTGTTGTTGAGGAAGAAATGGAAAAGTACCTATGCTAAGCAACATTCCTATATGCTGACTTAAATGTAACCTTTGACTCATATTTCCACCTTAAGTGCCTAAAACTCAAGAACACTGAATCTGCTTCACCATTATAAGACTAAACTCTACAGTAACATCTTGTGTGTTTGTCACAAAACTGTGAGCCTGAAATGTGCAAATGCCCAAATCTCATAGATAACACTGACAAAATAATAACTTGTTTTCTAGAAGAAGGTGGTTCCTCTTATTATGAATCTCCTTAAAGTGCTACAACTATAATTATCATTGGTTGTTCAGTCTTGTTCATATGACCTTATACTTTTTGACCATAGCTTTATTATATTCTACCTGTATTAACATAGTCATGAATATTCAACACTATAAAACTCTGTATAATCATCCAGATTTTGAGTTCTTCAGCTCCCAGCCTGCAGATTGAATAAACCTGTCAAACTGCCACTCTCTCATCCTGAGTTTTCTTCCACATTGTAAACACTGATCTTTCTCCAGCTAGGCATTGTCCCAAGCTTGGAGAAGGCTTCCTCTTATTTTTTGAGCATGTTTTTTCAGATTATAAAAGATATTGCACAGACTAACTTCTAGAGAACCACCAGGGTTGTAAAGAGTACTGAAAGCCCTGCTCAAGTAAAACAAGTAAAAGTATTGGTGTAAAAATGTACTTAAGAAAGATTAAAAAAGTGTCTCAATTAAAATGGACTGAGTTAGTTTTTTTTCTACAAAAGAGAACATTTGACATACAACCTTTCCTTTGCAATGTTAAAAGAACAAGAAGACAGTTCAGACTAGTCTGTTTTGAATTAAAGAAACAAAGCGCATTAACAAAGTAAAGAATGAATCAACACAATCATGTTAGGTCAGTCTCTGATGCAGAGCCTACACAATTTGTACTGGATGTGATTTAAAATGTAGTCAAGGAGACTCATTTAACCAAAGCATACTAAAGTGAAATTAAAATGACTAACATTGAAAAATACTCAAAAAAGTACAAGTGCACAAAAAGCTACTCAATTACATTAAGGAGAATACTTTTAATTGGTTACTATCTGTGTGTAATGAGACCACAAACAGAAGCAAGCAGGTTGGGTTTGACTACCAGGGCATACCTTTCCATCCGTGTGCTTTGTTCTCTGAGGCACACTGATGGAATTCACGTCACAGAACATTCAGCTTTTACTTCCTGATTCCTGCATCTGGGTTATTACAGGAGTGTTTCCCCTGTCCTAAATCTTAACTATAACCATCAGTGAGAACCAGCAGCTCAGCATCGACATGCCTTTCTGCCTCACGCCAAACAATTATTTACCTGAGAGACAAACATCACACAGTGACTGACAGTTATGGTTTGAAAAGGGCTGAGCACTGAGAACACAAAGGGAAAAGAGGTAAGAAGAAAAGGATCATTATTTGTACCATATTTTAAGTGTTTAAGGCTTAAAGGAAATGTACTGAGCATTGACATATTGGTGCATATGCAAATGCATCTCATCTGCAAGACAAATGTGAAGAAGACAAGTTGAATTGAGGTTTGCCCATGTGTGAGAGTGTTTAAAATAGTGACCATAACTAAAGCAAAAATGGATTAATGTTGTGTATATTTCATATGTTCAAAGGTTAAGAGCATGGCTTATGGGCTGCTCATCTTGCTGCTCACAGGTCAGTGCCTCTCAATTGATTATTATGACTGTTTTGATATTTAAAATACTTACAACTTTCAAACTCATCTTTAATTGAAGGCTCTTTTCTAATTGGGTTTATTGGTTTTTGTGATTGTTTTGCTTCGTTATGATTGAAGTTTATGATAAATATATTCAGTCAGAAAATAAATGAATACACATAGTTAAAGGAGGTGTGTCAGCTTGAGCTTACTTTCAAACATTATCTGATACATCTGATCTTCAGTCATGCCTCGGAACAACAAATCAGATAAAAAGATCAGACTTCTTGCCTTTACATACTTAGCTTAGACTCAGTTAAAGAAAGTATTACTGTAATTGACATGTACTTTGAAACAGGGCTATGAATGTAAATAAAAACATTACGGAGGACCCAATTGGAGTACTGCTTACTTGCTTATGGCAGTCCATTGAAAATCAACGTTTCGAAATTTTGATGGCAAATTTGTTCAGCAGTGTCCACAGGATTGTTCGACCCATGGTATTGAAGGGCTTTTTCAGATCTATGAATGCAATGTATAGATCCTTGTTTTGTTCCCTGTGCTTCTACTGGATTTGGTGGATTACAAAGATCATATCGGATGTAGTCCGGTCTTTTCTGAACCCAGCCTGAGACTCTGGAAGGAAGTTCTCAGTAATGTGTGTTGTAAGGCGGAGCAGCATGATGCGTGCTAGCACTTTGCTAGTCACAGAGGTCAAATAAAATGCCTGAAGCATTCATCTATCACAGCTCAGCTCACTTTGAGCTACTAGTTTAACTGGTTCTTTTCAGTCTGTGGTTCAGCAGTGATCAGTGACTAAGTGATTAAGTGAGAAAGAATGAAACGTGATCTGCCACAAGCTGCGGTGGCCAAATTGCTGTCATTAGACATGAAATCCCCACTGCAAAAAAGTCCTGAAATCGTAAGTTTCAACAAGTGAAGAAAATCTGCCAATGGGGTTAGATCATTTCACTTGTTTCCAATGCAAATGCAAAACTTGTTTCAAGAATTTTGTAGAATCAAGTGTCATTTTCTTGATAGTAGTGCAGTGATCTGCCTTATTCTGACTTGTTTCAAGATACTGACTCATTTAAAATTCCTGAAACAAGTGAAACTGCATTGAAGGCTGAATATGAGACTAAATGACTTGTTAGTATGGATGTTTTTTGCAGTGCAATGGGGCTTTCTGAGCAGGTCCAGTGGAGCATATTTGGCTTCATTGTGGTGATGACAGCACAAACCCAGTCTGGGACATAGCAGATGGGGTGGGGGGTTACTTCATTTTTACACTGTATGAACATGTGTGTATGAATATGAATACACCAGTATGAATGGAAGAAATGAAAGAATGAATAAATGAGGCATAATGCCTCAGTGAAACAACTCTTAGCTTATGAAAAGTACACTAAAATATTTTAAATTCTTTCCAAACTGTTGCCATCAAACCACTCATGGATGAGCGTTCTCAACAATGAGGAAAGAAGCTCTGTAAAACCCCATGGTGTCTGTGTTAACCACACTTCCTGATAGTACACAGATGTGTTCACGTGCCCGGTTTATTCATGTGAAAAGCGTACATACACCTGTTCGAATAAAAGTAAGCAGATAAAAAAACAAATATGCTTTGTTGTAGGCGCACTGGTCAATGTTGCCTCTGCCCAGTCTCGCCAGTACCACTTTGTTAGCACACCAGTGAACTGGACCACAGCCCAGAGCTTCTGCAGAGAGACCTACACTGACCTGGCCACCATAGAAAACACAGCAGACCTCAGCGCAGTTAACAGCACCACATCCAGCTACACAGGCAAGTTCTCGATATTTGAATCCTATAGACGGAGAACCGCACAGAATAAGTCCACATTGTGCATATTTGGATAATCATTTTTAGTATGAATCTGGTTTTGTACAGGCAAGGCGTGGATTGGTCTTTATGATGACTTGGTAAACAGCTGGAGATGGTCCTTGAATGACGGCAGCTTCTATGGTGAAGGGGAGACAGAGTTTAGAAACTGGTATATCTCCCAGCCCAACAACCTCAGAGGACAACAGTACTGCGGGGAGCTTTTCACTGGGAGTCCGTACTTTGGCACCTGGGGAGACACTGAGTGCAGCACCACACGCCCCTTTGTCTGCTATAATGGTGAGTCCTTAATGTCTAACAAGACTGAATAAATAAACAATCGGATAGATCAACTCCACCAAATTTCTATAAATATCAAGTCCTTTCCTCATATCACTTCCAGAGTTTCTAAGTTCCTTGAGTTGCAAAGTCTTTTCATCCAATTTTTAGAGCAATTAGCCAACATCTTTCTAGACAGCTTCCAAAGATCCCAAGTCCCTTTTTCCCACGGCGCAGCCGAGGGCATCAGCAGCCAAATTCAGGTCAGGCAGTCAATCATACACCTGTCGCTTCATTAAATGTCGCTTTGTGAGATGGCCTCTAGAGGGTGTCTTTGACTAAGAGTTGGCCTCTTGCCTATGGGCTAAAAGCCACATTCAGTCCCACACAGTGAGCCCACTCTGCTGATTTACCTGCCAATTTACAGAAAACCACGTCTCCTGTTGTCCTGCGAACCTTAACGGTAGGTATCGTTATTGTGGTATTGAAGTGACATTAGTGGAATAGGTAGTGGAATAGATAATTTAACTGATAACCGTGTTGAGCTAGCTGACCATTGCTCCCACACAGAGCCACACTCTCCGCCGACAGTCATCCACGTCTTCTGCTGCCTGACAAACTTTAGCGGCAGGTAACGTTATTACCTGTGGTATTTAAGTAACGTTAGCCGTGGCGACACTGATCCATTGTGTCTGTCCGTCTCCGTTCATTTCAATTAATTTCCGATGAGAGCTGTCTGTTGTCCGGACAGGACTGATGATGCGTCCGTCTCCGTCAGATTTCCATCCATTTTGACGGAAAGAAAGTTCAACCCATTTGAACATTATCTGGACGGACAGATTTATCACCATCAGAGGCATTCCTATGTTCATTTTGGAAAAAATAGTGGCCTATACTAGACATGGAGTCAACAATATTTTATCACACTCAGGGGCGAATTCACAAAGAATGGATTGCGGCCGCTAATAGCACCATGAATTGCGTATCATTTGCAACCGCTATTTGCTACGTCTCAAGGACCGATTCACAAAAGATATTGCGCTAATGATATGCCAGCACAAACATGCCCATAACCTGTTGCAACTGAGTGCAATTTGCCAC
The DNA here is from genome assembly GCF_048128805.1 of Centroberyx gerrardi. Lineage (NCBI taxonomy): Eukaryota > Metazoa > Chordata > Actinopteri > Beryciformes > Berycidae > Centroberyx > Centroberyx gerrardi. Next base: position 16,118,631 of record NC_136019.1, read on the forward strand.
TGTTTTGCGTCTGATTGCAATTATCAATGTGGCAAAGTATAAATGTTGCCTTTGTGCCAAGAACACAGTAGGCAGGACAATGGCAGAGAGAAAGAGAAAAATTAAATTTTTAGACTGCGAGCTGCAAGTCCTGACGGACGAGGTGCAGAGGCATTCCTCAAAACTTCAGGCAAGAAATTTAACCGGGGCTGCGAGAAACCATATTTGGGATTTAATATCCCAGTCTGTCAGTGCTGTTGGTGTTTCCAAACGCACCTTCAGACTGCAAAAGAAGATGGCATGATTTGAAGCGGAGAACAAAGGAGAATGTAGGGGAGCTTTATTCATTTATTTTTCATGACACAATTGTATCCTGTCACTGCATCCTTTGTTTGTCATTGCATCTCACTGCATCCCAAAATAAATAAATGAGTTTGAGCGGGGCTGTCCATGGTGCTGAATCTTTAGGCCAAATTAAGGCCCACTGTGCTGACTAGTGAGATAAGTGAAAATATTTTCAGAGTGAGAAATTGAGTTTTATTGATTGTTTGGTTGTACTGATTTATTTGCTTTTGTTTGTGAAGCAATCTGTGTTAAAGTTCTATAGTAATAATAATAATAATGATGTCAAAATATTATTTACAGACTGTATTTACAGACAATTTTATTTTTTAGGTCACACAAAGGTGGAATTGTTGCAGAGACATTTGCAAGGTCAATTCAATTCAATTCTCAGTTAAATCAACAAGTGATATTCTCCTTCGAAATATCCGCTCACGAGCACGCCTGGCATTACGATGCCTTCGCCTGGCTACAATCATTGCTGCCATGATCACTGGAAAGTCTGGGCGTGACACTCCTTATAAATGCGCTTCAATTACCACCAACTCTCTGAAGACGCTAATAATTTCACTGTAACTGCGTGTGGCAATTAGCGCCGATCTATGTGAATTGGACTGTTTTTGCAATGACGCTCATTTGCATAGAAAGGGGCCAATTTTGTGCCAAATGTATGCATATTACCTAATTTAAATACGTGCAAATAGCACAGGAGCACCTAGACGCTATTGTGGCAGCGCAGTTAGCGGGGCATTTCACCCTTTGCGAGTGCTTTGTGAATTACACGGTTTCTTTGTGTCTTATTTGCACAGGTTTAGCGTCAGCAAAAGCCACGCAATCCTTTTGTGAATTCGCCCATCAGTGTTTGTTAATCCAGATGAGATGTTCTTCAGCTCTTCCTACTACTTCTTGCAATGAAACTTGTGCAGACTTTATAGGAAAATAAGTGTTGCTCACTGTAGACTGATTAATGATTATTGTTTATAATTCCTCTTCCTCTGCTATATTTCCAGGTACGGTGGATGGAAATATAACCTTTGTTAAGGTCAGCGATCAAAAGAATTGGACCGAAGCTCAGAGATACTGCAGGGAGAATTATGTAGATCTGGCCAGGTATGTATCATCAAGACTCTAGGAAGTGGCAAACTGGTGTACCTTGGAGTGTAGCTCAACTTTTGTTTTGTTTTCTAAATCAGAAACATCGAAGGTCAAACATGAGTATTAGTTTTATGTCATTAAAATTAAATCACAGGAATATTTTTCAGGCCACTATGGATCTGGGATTTGCATTTCTTTCTTTCAGTTGATGGTAGTATTGGTGATATAGAAATTGAAGATTATTCAACTGTTGTCTACTGTTAGAAAATACTACCAAATACTTACATAAACACACAAGGCTCTAAGTCAATAACTTGGCATACCTTAAAATGTGCGCATGTTGTGTTTCCCCATCAGTGTGAGGAACGAAACAGAAAATGACCTCATCACGGCCCTGGCAGGTATGGACTTTGTGTGGATCGGCCTTTACCGGGAAAAACTGTGGTCTGATGGGAGCACCTCGCTCTTTCGACACTGGAGCAGCGGGCAACCGGATTTCGCCAGCGATGCGGAGCAATGTGTCGCCTCATCGTTCAGTGACCCGGGAGGGTGGTCGGATGATGACTGTTCCCTCAGTCTCCCATTCATCTGTTACACAGCCAGTAATGACATCTCATCTCTCCTCTCTCTCTTTCTGTCTGTGTTCTCTCTCAACAAAGCTCCATGGAAAGTCACATTAAGCACTTCACTAGTGGATGTTTTAAGTCAAGTCACAATACAATCAACAACAAAGCCTTATTTCTTGATTTAGACTGGAATTTCACCTTCAAAATGGAATTCACATTATTTCTATAATGGCAGTTGAGTTTAGATTTGTGAACATGAACAAGGCATGAACAAGAGAGGTAGAAGAATCTATGTTAAGAGCTGCATAGGCTAAGCATATAGGACTACATACACAAACCTGTTTCATCTAAAGAGCATAAGTGATATCAACATGATGAAAACGGCTCAATGTTTTAAAATGACCGTGATGAAAGAACAACAAACAACAACAAACAAGCTTGAAAGCTTGGCATAAATACAATGATCTCATTATTTTTTTCTCCAGTCAGGCAAAACAATACCAATCAAACAAATATTAAAATAAAAGTCATTATGCCTGTCTGATAAGTTGTACTTGTTGTCTCAGTTCCCCCCAATGCAGAAGGCTTCAGATCAACAAGACAAGATGAGACTAGAATCACTCTGCAGTGGAATAAAGTGAACAGCACCGTCAACTATATTCTCCAGTTTGATGGTGCAGAGATAAACATCACTGCACCAGTAGGAGATGGACCAGTAATTCACACAGTCTCATCTCTCACTGCTGGGACTCAATACACATTCACTCTCTTCACTGTGTTTGAGAATGTCAGAAGCAGTGGTGTCAACATTACTGCAGTCACTGGTAAGACATCTGACTTGATCACACATGCAAGTTAATTAAGAGAGTGAAAACCTGGTCCTGAGAGTAATATCCAGCTCTCATAAGCTGTGTTCAAATTCGGAAATCATCTAAATAGGGCGGTTGTTTTCCAATCCCCAATCACATCTATGAAGTCTTATGTTCTTCATTACAATGTAGGACATCAAAGATCATACATTAAGAATCCTACTGAAGGACAAGCTTTTGCTGTCACCTGGTCAAAGTTCCAATTTAATTCCCTTTATGTCACGCCTATTTAGCCTTCAAGTTACATCATTTGGGGATAGCAAATGGCACTAATGAAAGTAACCTACAGCAATAGTTAGAATGTCCTTATGTTTAACTTCACTTCGGTCACGCTTTCTGTTTCAGTTCCTCTCAACGCAGAAGGCTTCAGCTCAACAGCACAAGATGAGACTAGTATCACTCTGCAGTGGAATAAAGTGAACAGCACCGTCAACTATATTCTCCAGTTTGATGGTGCAGAGATAAACATCACTGCACCAGTAGGAGATGGACCAGTAATTCACACAGTCTCATCTCTCACTGCTGGGACTCAATACACATTCACTCTCTTCACTGTGTTTGAGAATGTCAGAAGCAGTGGAGTCAACATTACTGCAGTCACTGGTAAGACATCTGACTTGATCACACATGCAACTGCAAGGCAGGCTATACATTTAGATGCACCAACACTGAAAATACGATGTATTTATTGGGCACCAAAAACTGGAGTGCACGATTGTGCCAAACGTTTGCCTTTCCAAACTGAATGCCTCGCCTCAATGCAAGTTAATTAAGAGAGTGAAAACCTGGTCCTGAGAGTAATATCCAGCTCTCATAAGCTGTGTTCAAATTCGGAAATCATCTAAATAGGGCGGTTGTTTTCTAATCCCCAATCACATCTATGAAGTCTTATGTTCTTCATTACAATGTAGGACATCAAAGATCATACATTAAGAATCCTACTGAAGGACAAGCTTTTGCTGTCACCTGGTCAAAGTTCCAATTTAATTCCCTTTATGTCACGCCTATTTAGCCTTCAAGTTACATCATTTGGGGATACAAAATGGCACTAATGAAAGTAACCTACAGCAATAGTTAGAATGTCCTTATGTTTAACTTCACTTCGGTCACGCTTTCTGTTTCAGTTCCTCTCAACGCAGAAGGCTTCAGCTCAACAGCACAAGATGAGACTAGTATCACTCTGCAGTGGAACAAAGTGAACAGCATTGTCGACTATATTCTTCAGTTTGATGGTGCAGAGATAAGCATCACTGCACCAGTAGGAGATGGACCAGTAACTCACACAGTCTCATCCCTCACTGCTGGGACTCAATACACATTCACTCTCTTCACTGTGTTTGAGAATGTCAGAAGCAGAGGAGTAAACATTGCTGTAGTCACTGGTAAGACATCTGACTTGATTACATATGCAATCGCAAGGCAGGCTATACATCTAGATGCACCAACACTGAAAATATGATGTATTTACTAGTGCGCATTAGGTTTCATTCATGTGGGCATGCACAATGGAGCAACTTAGCAGCCAACAGGAACACTGATTATTTTGAAGTCTTTGTTGATGAATCTCATCACTCCTGTTTTTCTGTCTCAGTTCCTCTCAATGCAGAAGGCTTCAGATCAACGGGACAAAATGAGACTGGTATCACTCTGCAGTGGAATAAAGTCAACAGCACTGTCAACTATATTCTCCAGTTTGATGGTGCAGAGATCAACATCACTGCACCAGTAGGAGATGGACCAGTGACTCACACAGTCTCATCTCTCACTGATGGGACTCAATACACATTCACTCTCTTCACTGTGTTTGAGAATGTCAGAAGCAGTGGAGTCAACATTACTGCAGTCACTGGTAAGACATCTGACTTGATTACATATGCAATCGCAAGGCAGGCTATACATCTAGATGCACCAACACAGAAAATATGATGTATTTACTAGTGCGCTTTAGGTTTCATTCGTGTGGGCATGCACAATGGAGCAACTTAGCAGCCAACAGGAACACTGATTATTTTGAAGTCCTTGTTGATGAATCTCATCACTCCTGCTTTTCTGTCTCAGTTCCTCTCAATGCAGAAGGCTTCAGATCAACGGGACAAAATGAGACTGGTATCACTCTGCAGTGGAATAAAGTCAACAGCACTGTCAACTATATTCTCCAGTTTGATGGTGCAGAGATCAACATCACTGCACCAGTAGGAGATGGACCAGTGACTCACACAGTCTCATCTCTCACTGATGGGACTCAATACACATTCACTCTCTTCACTGTGTTTGAGAATGTCAGAAGCAGTGGAGTCAACATTACTGCAGTCACTGGTAAGACATCTGACTTGATCACATATGCAACTGCAAGGCAGGCTATACATCTAGATGCACCAACACTGAAAATACGATGTATTTATTGGGCACCAAAAACTGGAGTGCATGATTATGCCAAACATTTACCTCTCCAAACTGAATGTTGCCTCAGTGCAAGTTAATTAAGAGAGTGAATAGCTGGTCCTAAGACTAATATTCAGCACTCATCAGCTGTGTTCAAATTCAGAAACCTTCTAAATAGGAGGGTTGATTTCCAATCCCCAATCACATCCATGACATCTATATGATGTCCTTCATTACAATATAGGAAATCAAAGATCTTACATCAACAATCCTACTGGATGACAAGTCTTTGCTGTCACCTGGTCAGTGTTCCCACCTGAATCCGCTTTATGTTATGCCTATTTAGCCTTCAAGTTACATCATTTGGGGATAGCAAATGGCACTAAAGAATGTAGCCTACAACAATACTTAGGATGTGTGACAACTGGTCCTTATGTTTAACTTCACTTCGGTCACGCTTTCTGTTTCAGTTCCTCTCAACGCAGAAGGCTTCAGCTCAACAGCACAAGATGAGACTAGTATCACTCTGCAGTGGAACAAAGTGAACAGCATTGTCGACTATATTCTTCAGTTTGATGGTGCAGAGATAAGCATTACTGCACCAGTAGGAGATGGACCAGTAACTCACACAGTCTCATCCCTCACTGCTGGGACTCAATACACATTCACTCTCTTCACTGTGTTTGAGAATGTCAGAAGCAGTGGAGTCAACATTACTGCAGTCACTGGTAAGACATCTGACTTGATCACATATGCAACTGCAAGGCAGGCTATACATCTAGATGCACCAACACTGAAAATACGATGTATTTATTGGGCACCAAAAACTGGAGTGCATGATTATGCCAAACATTTACCTCTCCAAACTGAATGTTGCCTCAGTGCAAGTTAATTAAGAGAGTGAAAAGCTAGTCCTAAGACTAATATTCAGCACTCATCAGCTGTGTTCAAATTCAGAAACCTTCTAAATAGGAGGGTTGATTTCCAATCCCCAATCACATCCATGACATTTATATGATGTCCTTCATTACAATATAGGAAATCTAAGATCTTACATCAACAATCCTACTGGATGACAAGTCTTTGCTGTCACCTGGTCAGTGTTCCCACCTGAATCCGCTTTATGTTATGCCTATTTAGGCTTCAAGTTACATCATTTGGGGATAGCAAATGGCACTAAAGAATGTAGCCTACAACAATACTTAGGATGTGTGACAACTGGTCCTTATGTTTAACTTCACTTCGGTCATGCTTTCCGTCTCAGTTCCTCTCAATGCAGAAGGCTTCAGCTCAACAGCACAAGAGGTGACTAGAATCACTCTGCAGTGGAATAAAGTGAACAGCACCGTCAATTATATTCTCCAGTTTGATGGTGCAGAAATAAACATCACTGCACCAGTAGGAGATGGAACAGTAATTCACACAGTCTCATCTCTCACTGCTGGGACTCAATACACATTCACACTCTTCACGGTGTTTGAGAATGTCAGAAGCAGCGGAGTCAACATTACTGCAGTCACTGGTAAGACATCTGACTTGATCACACATGCAACTGCAAGGCAGGCTATACATCTAGATGCACCAACACTGAAAATACGATGTATTTATTGGGCACCAAAAACTGGAGTGCATGATTATGCCAAACCTTTACCTCTCCAAACTGAATGTGGCCTCAGTGCAAGTTAATTAAGAGAGTGAAAACCTGGTCCTGAGAGTAATATCCAGCTCTCATAAGCTGTGTTCAAATTCGGAAATCTTCTAAATAGGGCGGTTGTTTTCCAATCCCCAATCACATCTATGAAGTCTGATGTTCTTCATTACAATGTAGGACATCAAAGATCATACATTAAGAATCCTACTGAAGGACAAGCTTTTGCTGTCACCTGGTCAAAGTTCCAATCTAAATCCGCTTTATGTCACGTCTATTTAGCCTTCAAGTTACATCATTTGGGGATACAAAATGGCACTAATGAAAGTAACCTACAGCAATAGTTAGAATGTCCTTATGTTTAACTTCACTTCGGTCACGCTTTCTGTTTCAGTTCCTCTCAACACAGAAGGCTTCAGCTCAACAGCACAAGATGAGACTAGTATCACTCTGCAGTGGAACAAAGTGAACAGCATTGTCGACTATATTCTTCAGTTTGATGGTGCAGAGATAAGCATCACTGCACCAGTAGGAGATGGACCAGTAACTCACACAGTCTCATCCCTCACTGCTGGGACTCAATACACATTCACTCTCTTCACTGTGTTTGAGAATGTCAGAAGCAGAGGAGTAAACATTGCTGCAGTCACTGGTAAGACATCTGACTTGATTACATATGAAATCGCAAGGCAGGCTACACATCTAGATGCACCAACACTGAAAATATGATGTATTTACTAGTGCGCATTAGTTTTCATTCGTGTGGGCATGCACAATGGAGCAACTTAGCAGCCAACAGGAACACTGATTATTTTGAAGTCCTTGTTGATGAATCTCATCACTCCTGTTTTTCTGTCTCAGTTCCTCTCAATGCAGAAGGCTTCAGATCAACGCGACAAAATGAGATTGGTATCACTCTGCAGTGGAATAAAGTCAACAGCACTGTCAACTATACTCTCCAGTTTGATGGTGCAGAGATCAACATCACTGCACCAGTAGGAGATGGACCAGTGACTCACACAGTCTCATCTCTCACTGATGGGACTCAATACACATTCACACTCTTCACTGTGTTTGAGAATGTCAGAAGCAGCGGAGTCAACATTACTGCAGTCACTGGTAAGACATCTGACTTGATCACACATGCAACTGCAAGGCAGGCTATACATCTAGATGTACCAACACTGAAAATACAATGTATTTATTGGGCACCAAAAACTGGAGTGCATGATTATGCCAAACCTTTACCTCTCCAAACTGAATGTGGCCTCAGTGCAAGTTAATTAAGAGAGTGAAAACCTGGTCCTGAGAGTAATATCCAGCTCTCATAAGCTGTGTTCAAATTCGGAAATCTTCTAAATAGGGCGGTTGTTTTCCAATCCCCAATCACATCTATGAAGTCTGATGTTCTTCATTACAATGTAGGACATCAAAGATCATACATAAAGAATCCTACTGAAGGACAAGCTTTTGCTGTCACCTGGTCAGTGTTCCCACCTGAATCCGCTTTATGTTATGCCTATTTAGGCTTCAAGTTACATCATTTGGGGATACAAAATGGCATTAATGAAAGTAACCTACAGCAATAGTTAGAATGTCCTTATGTTTAACTTCACTTCGGTCACGCTTTCTGTTTCAGTTCCTCTCAACGCAGAAGGCTTCAGCTCAACAGCACAAGATGAGACTAGTATCACTCTGCAGTGGAACAAAGTGAACAGCATTGTCGACTATATTCTTCAGTTTGATGGTGCAGAGATAAGCATCACTGCACCAGTAGGAGATGGACCAGTAACTCACACAGTCTCATCCCTCACTGCTGGGACTCAATACACATTCACTCTCTTCACTGTGTTTGAGAATGTCAGAAGCAGAGGAGTAAACATTGCTGCAGTCACTGGTAAGACATCTGACTTGATTACATATGAAATCGCAAGGCAGGCTACACATCTAGATGCACCAACACTGAAAATATGATGTATTTACTAGTGCGCATTAGTTTTCATTCGTGTGGGCATGCACAATGGAGCAACTTAGCAGCCAACAGGAACACTGATTATTTTGAAGTCCTTGTTGATGAATCTCATCACTCCTGTTTTTCTGTCTCAGTTCCTCTCAATGCAGAAGGCTTCAGATCAACGCGACAAAATGAGATTGGTATCACTCTGCAGTGGAATAAAGTCAACAGCACTGTCAACTATACTCTCCAGTTTGATGGTGCAGAGATCAACATCACTGCACCAGTAGGAGATGGACCAGTGACTCACACAGTCTCATCTCTCACTGATGGGACTCAATACACATTCACACTCTTCACTGTGTTTGAGAATGTCAGAAGCAGCGGAGTCAACATTACTGCAGTCACTGGTAAGACATCTGACTTGATCACACATGCAACTGCAAGGCAGGCTATACATTTAGATGCACCAACACTGAAAATACGATGTATTTATTGGGCACCAAAAACTGGAGTGCATGATTATGCCAAACCTTTACCTCTCCAAACTGAATGTGGCCTCAGTGCAAGTTAATTAAGAGAGTGAAAACCTGGTCCTGAGAGTAATATCCAGCTCTCATAAGCTGTGTTCAAATTCGGAAATCTTCTAAATAGGGCGGTTGTTTTCCAATCCCCAATCACATCTATGAAGTCTGATGTTCTTCATTACAATGTAGGACATCAAAGATCATACATAAAGAATCCTACTGAAGGACAAGCTTTTGCTGTCACCTGGTCAGTGTTCCCACCTGAATCCGCTTTATGTTATGCCTATTTAGGCTTCAAGTTACATCATTTGGGGATACAAAATGGCATTAATGAAAGTAACCTACAGCAATAGTTAGAATGTCCTTATGTTTAACTTCACTTCGGTCACGCTTTCTGTTTCAGTTCCTCTCAACGCAGAAGGCTTCAGCTCAACAGCACAAGATGAGACTAGTATCACTCTGCAGTGGAACAAAGTGAACAGCATTGTCGACTATATTCTTCAGTTTGATGGTGCAGAGATAAGCATTACTGCACCAGTAGGAGACGGACCAGTAACTCACACAGTCTCATCCCTCACTGCTGGGACTCAATACACATTCACTCTCTTCACTGTGTTTGAGAATGTCAGAAGCAGAGGAGTAAACATTGCTGCAGTGACTGGTAAGACATCTGACTTGATTACATATGCAATCGCAAGGCAGGCTATACATCTAGATGCACCAACACTGAAAATATGATGTATTTACTAGTGCGCATTAGGTTTCATTCGTGTGGGCATGCACAATGGAGCAACTTAGCAGCCAACAGGAACATTGATTATTTTGAAGTCCTTGTTGATGAATCTCATCACTCCTGTTTTTCTGTCTCAGTTCCTCTCAATGCAGAAGGCTTCAGATCAACGGGACAAAATGAGACTGGTATCACTCTGCAGTGGAATAAAGTCAACAGCACTGTCAACTATATTCTCCAGTTTGATGGTGCAGAGATCAACATCACTGCACCAGTAGGAGATGGACCAGTGACTCACACAGTCTCATCGCTCACTGATGGGACTCAATACACATTCACTCTCTTCACTGTGTTTGAGAATGTCAGAAGCAGTGGAGTCAACATTACTGCAGTCACTGGTAAGATATCTGACTTGATCACACATGCAACTGCAAGGCAGGCTATACATCTAGATGCACCAACACTGAAAATACGATGTATTTATTGGGCACCAAAAACTGGAGTGCATGATTGTGCCAAACATTTACCTCTCCAAACTGAATGTTGCCTCAGTGCAAGTTAATTAAGAGAGTGAAAAGCTGGTCCTAAGACTAATATCCAGCACTCATCAGCTGTGTTCCAATTCAGAAACCTTCTAAATAGGAGGGTTGATTTCCAATCCCCAATCACACCCATGACATCTATATGATGTCCTTCATTACAATATAAGAAATCAAAGATCCGGGTTCGGGTCCGGCCTGTGGTCCTTTGCTGCGTGTCCTCCCCTCTCTCTCTCTCTCCCATGCCTTCCTTTGTCTCTCTAACTATCTCCCTGTCAAATAAAGCATGAAAATGCCAAAAAATATTTTTTTAAAAGAAATAATAAAAAAAAATCCTACTGGATGACAAGACTTTGCTATCACCTGGTCAGTGTTCCCACCTGAATCCGCTTTATGTTATGCCTATTTAGCCTTCAAGTTATATAATTTGGGGATAGCAAATGGCACTAAAGAATGTAGCCTACAACAATACTTAGGATGTGTGACAACTTGTCCTTATGTTTAACTTCACTTCGGTCATGCTTTCTGTCTCAGTTCCTCTCAATGCAGAAGGCTTCACATCAACAAGACAAGAGGAGACTAGAATCACTCTGCAGTGGAATAAAGTGAACAGCACCGTCAGTTATATTCTCCAGTTTGATGGTTCAGAGATAAACATCACTGCACCAGTAGGAGATGGACCAGTAATTCACACAGTCTCATCTCTCACTGCTGGGACTGAATACACATTCACTCTCTTCATTGTGTCTGAGAATGTCAGAAGCAGTGGAGTCAACATTACTGCAGTCACTGGTAAGATTTTTCTCTTCATGTAATGTTCACTGCACAGCTCAGCAGGCCATCATTTACATCTCAATGAACCAATGTAAACATAACATGTATTTGCTGGGCATTATTTTGTCTAACTACATGCCCTGCTCCTTTTAATATTAATAGAGTATCATAATAGCCAAAACAGTGAAATCCCAGATTCACCTACAGTTATCATGTTTATAAAGTCTCTTGAAGTGGGAGCTCATCTTTAATCACTGGTCACATGCCTGCTATCCACACACTGTGATGTTATTAATAATAAGATGTCACAAAATGGATTCAACACCAGCATTCCTCCAAATAGAACCAGTTGTTTTAACCCCATGAGAGGTCCAATCTGCAGCCATTTTGTGTCTGTCCTAGTGAGCATTAGGTTTCATTCATGTAGGGATGCAAAATGGAGCAATTTAAACAGCCAAGGACCACTGGTCATTTTGAAGTCCTGGTTGATAAATTACATTACTCATTTTTTCTGTCTCAGTTCCTCTCAATGCAGAAGGCTTCACATCAACAAGACAAGATGAGACTAGAATCACTCTGCAGTGGAATAAAGTCAACAGCACGGTCAATTATATTCTCCAGTTTGATGGTGCAGAGATAAACATCACTGCACCAGTAGGAGATGGACCAGTAACTCACACAGTCTCATCTCTCACTGCTGCGACTCAATACACATTCACTCTCTTCACTGTGTTTGAGAATGTCAGAAGCAGTGGAGTCAACATTGCTGCAGTCACTGGTAAGACATCTGACTTGATTACATATGCAATCGCAAGGCAGGCTATACATCTAGATGCACCAACACAGAAAATATGATGTATTTACTAGTGCGCTTTAGGTTTCATTCGTGTGGGCATGCACAATGGAGCAACTTAGCAGCCAACAGGAACACTGATTATTTTGAAGTCCTTGTTGATGAATCTCATCACTCCTGCTTTTCTGTCTCAGTTCCTCTCAATGCAGAAGGCTTCAGATCAACGGGACAAAATGAGACTGGTATCACTCTGCAGTGGAATAAAGTCAACAGCACTGTCAACTATATTCTCCAGTTTGATGGTGCAGAGATCAACATCACTGCACCAGTAGGAGATGGACCAGTGACTCACACAGTCTCATCTCTCACTGATGGGACTCAATACACATTCACTCTCTTCACTGTGTTTGAGAATGTCAGAAGCAGTGGAGTCAACATTACTGCAGTCACTGGTAAGACATCTGACTTGATCACACATGCAACTGCAAGGCAGGCTATACATTTAGATGCACCAACACTGAAAATACGATGTATTTATTGGGCACCAAAAACTGGAGTGCACGATTATGCCAAACGTTTGCCTTTCCAAACTGAATGCCTCGCCTCAATGCAAGTTAATTAAGAGAGTGAAAACCTGGTCCTGAGAGTAATATCCAGCTCTCATAAGCTGTGTTCAAATTCGGAAATCTTCTAAATAGGGCGGTTGTTTTCCAATCCCCAATCACATCTATGAAGTCTGATGTTCTTCATTACAATGTAGGACATCAAAGATCATACATAAAGAATCCTACTGAAGGACAAGCTTTTGCTGTCACCTGGTCAGTGTTCCCACCTGAATCCGCTTTATGTTATGCCTATTTAGGCTTCAAGTTACATCATTTGGGGATACAAAATGGCATTAATGAAAGTAACCTACAGCAATAGTTAGAATGTCCTTATGTTTAACTTCACTTCGGTCACGCTTTCTGTTTCAGTTCCTCTCAACGCAGAAGGCTTCAGCTCAACAGCACAAGATGAGACTAGTATCACTCTGCAGTGGAACAAAGTGAACAGCATTGTCAACTATATTCTTCAGTTTGATGGTGCAGAGATAAGCATCACTGCACCAGTAGGAGATGGACCAGTAACTCACACAGTCTCATCCCTCACTGCTGGGACTCAATACACATTCACTCTCTTCACTGTGTTTGAGAATGTCAGAAGCAGAGGAGTAAACATTGCTGCAGTCACTGGTAAGACATCTGACTTGATTACATATGAAATCGCAAGGCAGGCTACACATCTAGATGCACCAACACTGAAAATATGATGTATTTACTAGTGCGCATTAGTTTTCATTCGTGTGGGCATGCACAATGGAGCAACTTAGCAGCCAACAGGAACATTGATTATTTTGAAGTCCTTGTTGATGAATCTCATCACTCCTGTTTTTCTGTCTCAGTTCCTCTCAATGCAGAAGGCTTCAGATCAACGCGACAAAATGAGATTGGTATCACTCTGCAGTGGAATAAAGTCAACAGCACTGTCAACTATACTCTCCAGTTTGATGGTGCAGAGATCAACATCACTGCACCAGTAGGAGATGGACCAGTGACTCACACAGTCTCATCTCTCACTGATGGGACTCAATACACATTCACACTCTTCACTGTGTTTGAGAATGTCAGAAGCAGTGGAGTCAACATTACTGCAGTCACTGGTAAGACATCTGACTTGATCACACATGCAACTGCAAGGCAGGCTATACATCTAGATGCACCAACACTGAAAATACGATGTATTTATTGGGCACCAAAAACTGGAGTGCATGATTATGCCAAACCTTTACCTCTCCAAACTGAATGTGGCCTCAGTGCAAGTTAATTAAGAGAGTGAAAACCTGGTCCTGAGAGTAATATCCAGCTCTCATAAGCTGTGTTCAAATTCGGAAATCTTCTAAATAGGGCGGTTGTTTTCCAATCCCCAATCACATCTATGAAGTCTGATGTTCTTCATTACAATGTAGGACATCAAAGATCATACATTAAGAATCCTATTGAAGGACAAGCTTTTGCTGTCACCTGGTCAGTGTTCCCACCTGAATCCGCTTTATGTTATGCCTATTTAGGCTTCAAGTTACATCATTTGGGGATACAAAATGGCACTAATGAAAGTAACCTACAGCAATAGTTAGAATGTCCTTATGTTTAACTTCACTTCGGTCACGCTTTCTATTTCAGTTCCTCTCAATGCAGAAGGCTTCAGCTCAACAGTACAAGATGAGACTAGTATCACTCTGCAGTGGAACAAAGTGAACAGCATTGTCGACTATATTCTTCAGTTTGATGGTGCAGAAATAAGCATTACTGCACCAGTAGGAGTTGGACCAGTAACTCACACAGTCTCATCCCTCACTGCTGGGACTCAATACACATTCACTCTCTTCACTGTGTTTGAGAATGTCAGAAGCAGAGGAGTAAACATTGCTGCAGTGACTGGTAAGACATCTGACTTGATTACATATGCAATCGCAAGGCAGGCTATACATCTAGATGCACCAACACAGAAAATATGATGTATTTACTAGTGCGCTTTAGGTTTCATTCGTGTGGGCATGCACAATGGAGCAACTTAGCAGCCAACAGGAACACTGATTATTTTGAAGTCCTTGTTGATGAATCTCATCACTCCTGCTTTTCTGTCTCAGTTCCTCTCAATGCAGAAGGCTTCAGATCAACGGGACAAAATGAGACTGGTATCACTCTGCAGTGGAATAAAGTCAACAGCACTGTCAACTATATTCTCCAGTTTGATGGTGCAGAGATCAACATCACTGCACCAGTAGGAGATGGACCAGTGACTCACACAGTCTCATCTCTCACTGATGGGACTCAATACACATTCACTCTCTTCACTGTGTTTGAGAATGTCAGAAGCAGTGGAGTCAACATTACTGCAGTCACTGGTAAGACATCTGACTTGATCACACATGCAACTGCAAGGCAGGCTATACATTTAGATGCACCAACACTGAAAATACGATGTATTTATTGGGCACCAAAAACTGGAGTGCACGATTATGCCAAACGTTTGCCTTTCCAAACTGAATGCCTCGCCTCAATGCAAGTTAATTAAGAGAGTGAAAACCTGGTCCTGAGAGTAATATCCAGCTCTCATAAGCTGTGTTCAAATTCGGAAATCTTCTAAATAGGGCGGTTGTTTTCCAATCCCCAATCACATCTATGAAGTCTGATGTTCTTCATTACAATGTAGGACATCAAAGATCATACATAAAGAATCCTACTGAAGGACAAGCTTTTGCTGTCACCTGGTCAGTGTTCCCACCTGAATCCGCTTTATGTTATGCCTATTTAGGCTTCAAGTTACATCATTTGGGGATACAAAATGGCATTAATGAAAGTAACCTACAGCAATAGTTAGAATGTCCTTATGTTTAACTTCACTTCGGTCACGCTTTCTGTTTCAGTTCCTCTCAACGCAGAAGGCTTCAGCTCAACAGCACAAGATGAGACTAGTATCACTCTGCAGTGGAACAAAGTGAACAGCATTGTCAACTATATTCTTCAGTTTGATGGTGCAGAGATAAGCATCACTGCACCAGTAGGAGATGGACCAGTAACTCACACAGTCTCATCCCTCACTGCTGGGACTCAATACACATTCACTCTCTTCACTGTGTTTGAGAATGTCAGAAGCAGAGGAGTAAACATTGCTGCAGTCACTGGTAAGACATCTGACTTGATTACATATGAAATCGCAAGGCAGGCTACACATCTAGATGCACCAACACTGAAAATATGATGTATTTACTAGTGCGCATTAGTTTTCATTCGTGTGGGCATGCACAATGGAGCAACTTAGCAGCCAACAGGAACATTGATTATTTTGAAGTCCTTGTTGATGAATCTCATCACTCCTGTTTTTCTGTCTCAGTTCCTCTCAATGCAGAAGGCTTCAGATCAACGCGACAAAATGAGATTGGTATCACTCTGCAGTGGAATAAAGTCAACAGCACTGTCAACTATACTCTCCAGTTTGATGGTGCAGAGATCAACATCACTGCACCAGTAGGAGATGGACCAGTGACTCACACAGTCTCATCTCTCACTGATGGGACTCAATACACATTCACACTCTTCACTGTGTTTGAGAATGTCAGAAGCAGTGGAGTCAACATTACTGCAGTCACTGGTAAGACATCTGACTTGATCACACATGCAACTGCAAGGCAGGCTATACATCTAGATGCACCAACACTGAAAATACGATGTATTTATTGGGCACCAAAAACTGGAGTGCATGATTATGCCAAACCTTTACCTCTCCAAACTGAATGTGGCCTCAGTGCAAGTTAATTAAGAGAGTGAAAACCTGGTCCTGAGAGTAATATCCAGCTCTCATAAGCTGTGTTCAAATTCGGAAATCTTCTAAATAGGGCGGTTGTTTTCCAATCCCCAATCACATCTATGAAGTCTGATGTTCTTCATTACAATGTAGGACATCAAAGATCATACATTAAGAATCCTATTGAAGGACAAGCTTTTGCTGTCACCTGGTCAGTGTTCCCACCTGAATCCGCTTTATGTTATGCCTATTTAGGCTTCAAGTTACATCATTTGGGGATACAAAATGGCACTAATGAAAGTAACCTACAGCAATAGTTAGAATGTCCTTATGTTTAACTTCACTTCGGTCACGCTTTCTATTTCAGTTCCTCTCAATGCAGAAGGCTTCAGCTCAACAGTACAAGATGAGACTAGTATCACTCTGCAGTGGAACAAAGTGAACAGCATTGTCGACTATATTCTTCAGTTTGATGGTGCAGAAATAAGCATTACTGCACCAGTAGGAGTTGGACCAGTAACTCACACAGTCTCATCCCTCACTGCTGGGACTCAATACACATTCACTCTCTTCACTGTGTTTGAGAATGTCAGAAGCAGAGGAGTAAACATTGCTGCAGTGACTGGTAAGACATCTGACTTGATTACATATGCAATCGCAAGGCAGGCTATACATCTAGATGCACCAACACTGAAAATATGATGTATTTACTAGTGCGCATTAGGTTTCATTCATGTGGGCATGCACAATGGAGCAACTTAGCAGCCAACAGGAACACTGATTATTTTGAAGTCCTTGTTGATGAATCTCATCACTCCTGTTTTTCTGTCTCAGTTCCTCTCAATGCAGAAGGCTTCAGATCAACGGGACAAAATGAGACTGGTATCACTCTGCAGTGGAATAAAGTCAACAGCACTGTCAACTATATTCTCCAGTTTGATGGTGCAGAGATCAACATCACTGCACCAGTAGGAGATGGACCAGTGACTCACACAGTCTCATCTCTCACTGATGGGACTCAATACACATTCACACTCTTCACTGTGTTTGAGAATGTCAGAAGCAGCGGAGTCAACATTACTGCAGTCACTGGTAAGACATCTGACTTGATCACACATGCAACTGCAAGGCAGGCTATACATCTAGATGCACCAACACTGAAAATACGATGTATTTATTGGGCACCAAAAACTGGAGTGCATGATTGTGCCAAACATTTACCTCTCCAATCTGAATGTTGCCTCAGTGCAAGTTAATTAAGAGAGTGAAAAGCTGGTCCTAAGACTAATATCCAGCACTCATCAGCTGTGTTCCAATTCAGAAACCTTCTAAATAGGAGGGTTGATTTCCAATCCCCAATCACATCCATGACATCTATATGATGTCCTTCATTACAATATAAGAAATCAAAGATCCGGGTTCGGGTCCGGCCTGTGGTCCTTTGCTGCGTGTCCTCCCCTCTCTCTCTCTCTCTCTCTCCCATGCCTTCCTTTGTCTCTCTAACTATCTCCCTGTCAAATAAAGCATGAAAATGCCAAAAAATATTTTTTTAAAAGAAATAATAAAAAAAAATCCTACTGGATGACAAGACTTTGCTGTCACCTGGTCAGTGTTCCCACCTGAATCCGCTTTATGTTATGCCTATTTAGCCTTCAAGTTATATAATTTGGGGATAGCAAATGGCACTAAAGAATGTAGCCTACAACAATACTTAGGATGTGTGACAACTTGTCCTTATGTTTAACTTCACTTCGGTCATGCTTTCTGTCTCAGTTCCTCTCAATGCAGAAGGCTTCACATCAACAAGACAAGAGGAGACTAGAATCACTCTGCAGTGGAATAAAGTGAACAGCACCGTCAGTTATATTCTCCAGTTTGATGGTTCAGAGATAAACATCACTGCACCAGTAGGAGATGGACCAGTAACTCACACAGTCTCATCTCTCACTGCTGGGACTGAATACACATTCACTCTCTTCATTGTGTCTGAGAATGTCAGAGGCAGTGGAGTCAACATTACTGCAGTCACTGGTAAGATTTTTCTCTTCATGTAATGTTCACTGCACGGCTCAGCAGGCCATCATTTACATCTCAATGAACCAATGTAAACATAACATGTGTTTGCTGGGCATTATTTTGTCTAACTAAATGCCCTGCTCCTTTTAATATTAATAGAGTATCATAATAGCCAAAACAGTGAAATCCCAGATTCACCTACAGTTATCATGTTTATAAAGTCTCTTGAAGTGGGAGCTCATCTTTAATCACTGATCACATGCCTGCTATCCACACACTGTGATGTTATTAATAATAAGATGTCACAAAATGGATTCAACACCAGCATTCCTCCAAATAGAACCAGTTGTTTTAACCCCATGAGAGGTCCAATCTGCAGCCATTTTGTGTCTGTCCTAGTGAGCATTAGGTTTCATTCATGTAGGGATGCAAAATGGAGCAATTTAAACAGCCAAGGACCACTGGTCATTTTGAAGTCCTGGTTGATAAATTACATTACTCATTTTTTCTGTCTCAGTTCCTCTCAATGCAGAAGGCTTCACATCAACAAGACAAGATGAGACTAGAATCACTCTGCAGTGGAATAAAGTCAACAGCACGGTCAATTATATTCTCCAGTTTGATGGTGCAGAGATAAACATCACTGCACCAGTAGGAGATGGACCAGTAACTCACACAGTCTCATCTCTCACTGCTGCGACTCAATACACATTCACTCTCTTCACTGTGTTTGAGAATGTCAGAAGCAGTGGAGTCAACATTACTGCAGTCACTGGTAAGATTTTTCTCTTTATGTAACGTTCACTGTAACGGCTCAGCAAGCCATTATTTACATTTCATTCAACCATTGTAAACATAACATGTATTGCTGGGCATTATTTTGTCTAACTAAATGCCCCGCTCCTTTTAATATTAATAGAGTTTCATAATAGCCAAAAGAGTAAAATCCCAGATTCACCTATAGTTATCATATTTACAAAGTTTCTTGAAGGAGGAGCTCTTCTTTAATCACTAATCACAGCCCTGCTATCCACACACTGTGATGTTATTAATAATAATAAAATGTGACAAAATGGATTCAACACCAGCATTCCTCCAAATAGAACCAGTTGTTTTAACCCCATGACATGTCCAATCTGTAGCCATTTTGTGTCTGTCCTAGTGAGCATTAGGTTTCATTCAGGTGGGGATGCAAAATGGAGCAACTTACACAGCCAGCAGGAACACTGATTATTTTGAAGTCCTGGTTGATAAATTCCATTACTCCTCTTTTTTTGTCTCAGCTCCTCTCAATGCAGAAAGCTTCAGCTCAACAGCTCAAGATGAGACTAGTATCACTCTGCAGTGGAATAAAGTGAACAGCATTGTTGACTATATTCTCCAGTTTGATGGTACAGAGATAAACATCACTGCACCAGTAGGAGATGGACCAGTAACTCACACAGTCTCATCTCTCACTGCTGGGACTGGATACGGATTCACTCTCTTCACTGTGTTTGAGAATGTCAGAAGCAGTGGAGTAAGGATTACTGCATTCACTGGTATTCACTTGTTTTTTTGTATAAATTAATGACTCATAAGAACATCTTTCCATTTTCTCCTTCATACAGTTAAGAACAGCCCTACAGCCCCATCTTATAATTTTAGTATTTTGAGCACTTTTTCAAGGAAATTATCAACATAACCTTTCCTTACCTTGTCAGTATCCACAATCAACTGATCAGAATGTATATTTCTTGTTATCTTCAGTTTAATATTCATAATCCTGTAGAAATCATTTTCATTTACAAAGGACATCTTTGATGAGTTATTTGAATTATTAACAAAACATTAACGCATCTTATTATTTTTCTTTCATTGCACATGAACACCACCCTACCAAAAATAACTTTGACTCCACCTCCTACAACTACTACTGCAACAGGGCCTTGTAAGTCTGTGCATTTTCTATTTACATTGAAGAAGTAGCTCAAACTTGTAGTTGTAAACTATTTCATTCTATTCTTAAAAAATTTTGGTGTTGAGCCTTTGATCATGATAGCAGTACACATTTACAAATAACCAAATATATCATCTTAAAATGTAAAATGCATCTCTGAAAAACAATTTTCAGCAGATATTGGAAAGTTGTATTATATAGCCTATTGAAATATATTTATGTCAACAGATTATGTCCTTGGATTGAGGGTCAGACTGCAGTCATCACTTGAGCTGTCAGACTCAGACATCAGGAATCTCATAGAGGAGGTAACAGTGGCTGGTGTTTATGTATAGTAAAGTTCATGTTGTATCAATATCAGGACTGGTTTCAATTCACTTTTTATTCAGTATGGATATTGATATCTTCAATATTAAAATATAATTTGTGTGTGTGTGTGTGTGTGTGTGTGTGTGTGTGTTCTAGCTCTTCAGAACATACGGAGTGCCATCATACATCTCCCTGAATGTTACATCTGTTCAGAGATAAGCCTGATGGAAGAAAGAATGGAATGGAGGGAGAGGAGGAAACGTTCTGCACAACAGACCCTTCTTCCATCAGCTAGTCTAGTATCACGTGTTGAATTGTTTTCCTCCAACAAATGAGAAAACCTGCTGTAGGGGGGTGGGGATTTCACCTATTTCCAATGTAGCTTCATCAGTTTTGAGACATTTTAATATAGATATTCCTTTGCACTGTGATGCGATATTGTTTACAATGCTTTTTGCACATTCTAGCATGCAGCATTCTATGCTAGTAAACCAGCAGTTAGATGTCAGCACTCACGCACTTGCTGGAGGGTCCAGTGGAGGAACAAATGCAGAGCCATTTACATCAGCAACATGAAATTAGATCACTGAAATGATGAAGAACCAAACTAGAATTTTAGCTAGCTACAATACAATAAATAACACTATTTTTACATTAGGCCTAACTACAGCTTTGACACTTGAAATTAACATCACTTGATGTCATTATGGTCTGTATTAGCTACATTTAGTTACATGCAGTTTGAACTTCTACCCCTGAAGCATGAGTTTATAAGAGGTCAGTATCTCACTCTGATTGGGTGTTATAGACCCCCCTTATCAAGTAGTGAGGCCGTGCAGTTAGGTACACTAAGCTCCCTAAGGCTAGGCCTCAACTTCTCTATAAAAGAGATTTTAAGCATTTCTGTGAGCAAGCCTTTTTCCATGATCTGGCCCACTATGATTGGTTTAGAATTGGCATGGGAATTCTTTTATGAGGGTTTATATCGGATTATAAATAAACATGCTCCTTTTAGAAAGTATAAGGCGAAGGGCCGCAATAACCCTTGGTTTTCCCCTGAGCTGTCTTGTCTTCTTAATGAAAGAAATGTTGCCTGGGCTCAAGCTAGGAAGTCTAAGTCTGAGGTTGACTTGCTCTGTTTTAGACAACTGCGCAATCGCTGTACTTCACTTATTAGGGGAGCAAAATCTGCATTTTATCTTTCTGAAACCTCAAAGAGTCTAAATGATCCAAAGAAATTTTGGAAATTGTTTAAGTCGTCATCTGGGAATCTAAGCTCTACTGAATTCCCCCAGTGCATTGTCAAAGACTCTTGTACTTTGACAGATAGATCAATTGAAGGATTTTTTAAGTTCCAATGGTACACTATCCCAATATCAATCACGGTTTCAGGAAGCAACACAGCACCGTCACTGCATCTTAAAGTGGTAAATGATGTAATTGAGGCACTGGATTGTAGGAAAACTTATGCAACCCTCTTCGTTGATTTGTCAAAGGCGTTTGACACAGTTGACCATAGTATTGTGATAAAAAAAACGGAACAGTATTGGATTATCTAGTCATGCAGTAGATTGGTTTGCTGACTATCTTTCTGGTAGAACGCAATGTGACCAGTTTTTAGGCTCTACCTCTTCTATCTTGACCATTTCCAAGGGGGTGCCACAAGGTTCAGTACTAGGTCCCTTATTGTTCTCCATTTATATCAATAATCTCTATGATAACTTGTTAAATGCTTCATACCGTCTTTATGCAGATGACACTGTTATTTACTGCTCTGCTTCATCAGCTGCAGAAGCCCTTGAACAATTGTAGTCTGTTTTTGATGTCTTTCAGTCCTGTTTGAAACAACTTAAATTGGTATTAAACGCGGACAAAAATAAGTTTATGTTATTTTCCAACAATTCATATTGAAAATCTTGCTTCTGAACTCAAGATGAAATTAGGTTTTTATTATAGGAATAAATCATGCTTCTCTTTTCGAGCTAAGAAATATCTGGTTTTGGCAACCTTCCTACAGCTGCTAGATTATGGTGATGTGCTTTATATAAATGCATCGGCACAATGTCTAAGGATGCTTGATACTGTCTATCATAGTGCCTTGAGATTCATTACCAGCTGTAAATTCCTTACACATCATTGCACTTTGTATGCCAGAGCCGAATGGCCTTCTTTGTATGTACGTAGGCAAACTCACTGGCTGACTATTATCTATAAGTCACTCCTTGGGTTGCTCCCTACTTACTTGTGTACATATTTATAATAATAACTTTAGTTGTAGGATATACATAGATTTATGTCTGTGATTGTATATGGAAGATAAGCTACGAATTAATCATATTTTGTACTAGATAAAGTACCTGTTTGTTTATGTTTGGTATGTTTATCCTGTGTTTTTTTTTATATGGTGTGAGTTAGCTAATGCTATCTTAAGAAATTTTTACATTGTTTCTCAATCCAATCAGTGTGATCGTGTCTGCCCAGGGTGGTCTCACAGTGAGAGTTACAAGAATTGGCATCAAGCTGCAGCATGTCTTAGGGTTAGGGGAATACAGGGCTTGACTTAGCGTAAAAGTTAAATAAATGCCGGTGTCCTGATTCACTAAGATTGCATTGCGAGGGCAATCTGCACATTTTTGGCACATTTTTTGGTCGATTAGAATAGTTAATGGAGGCAAACTGACCAACAGCAGATTCTTTTTCTTTTTCAAAATGAAAGATAGCTTCAGCATACACACACATACACACTGATACACACACAAACAAATTTTAACAACCATATCAACACCATTACAAGATCAGCTTTTTATCATCTTAAAAATATAACCAAAGTAAGGGGTCTTATGTCAAAACCTGATTTAGAAAAGCTGATACACGCTTTCATTACCAGCAGGTTAGACTACTGCAATGGTCTTCTCTCCGGTCTCCCCAAAGAAACTCTGGGGCGGTTACAGCTCATTCAGAATGCTGCTGCCAGAGTTCTGATTAAGACTAAAAAAACAGAACACATTACACCAGTTCTTAGGTCACTGAATTGACTTCCAGTGTGCCATAGAATTGATTTTAAAATTCTGCTGCTTGTCTATAAAGCGCTAAATAGTTTAGTTCCAACATACATTTCTGACCTGCTCTTAGGATATGAGCCACCCAGACCTCTGAGGTCATCTGGGACCAGTCTGTTAGTTGTTCCCAGGGTGAAAACTAAATCTGGTGAAGCTTTTAGTAATTATGCTCCCAACTACTGAAATAAACTTCCAGAAGCACTGAGATGTGCTCCCACTGTCAGCCCTTTTAAAAGTCGGCTCAAAACATTCCTTTTCTCTGTGGCCTTCTGCTAAATCAACTGTATGTAGATGTAACAGGTGTTATCTTTATTTTTTAATGTCATTTTAAATAGTTGTGGTGTGTGGCCCTGAGCAAGTTGGCTTAGGAGGATTTTTATTTATTTTTTCTGCTTTATGTGAAGCACATTGGATTTGCCTTGTGTATGAAATGTGCTATATAAATAAAGTTTGCCTTGCCTTGCCTTGTGTGTGTGTGTAAACTTGTGGGAACGTCTTTTGCATACTGCAAGATTGCAGTAAGTCATTACATATTCTGTGTCCTCCAAAGAGGTCACTCTCAACAACAGAGATGGAGTGTGTGTGTGTGTGTGTGTGTGTGTGTGTGTGTGTGTGTGTGTGTGTGTGTGTGTGTTTCCATATTGTCTGTCGTCTTGAGTTCAAGTCTTTTGTGGTGTCTAAAGTCAATTCTGCTTCCCAAAATGACCATTTAAATGAGATGAGCAGACTGGATGTGAAGTGTTCTACATGCAAAACACAATGCAGTAGGAGAAAAACTGAAAACAGGTTTTCTGTAAAAAAGAAAGAAAAAAAAAGGCTACATCCTGCCTCCTGTTTGTGTCTGACCACAGCACCTCATCTACATCACAAGCCTCAGTTCTGCAGAAGATCCAGAAACATGATGTGATTGGTTCGGGTACAAGAACATTTCTTTTTTCAATATGAAATGACACATTACTGTTAGTCAACCATCACTGAGCAGCACAGGCCTACTGATATGTAGTACCACAGTATACTATAAAGAGCAGTAGCATGATGTAGACAGTAGGTTACTTGACTGTTCTCATTTCTGAATGTCTGGATGATGGAAGCAGTAGTGAAGCGGCTCAGGATGGACTAGACTCTCTGCCCAGCCTCCCTCATGCTCAACCCATGGTCGACCACATGGTGAACCAAAGTGGCCCGGGTCTCATCTCAACTGTTCTCCATGTTCTTCTTTGTCATCTTCCTCCTCTTCCTCATCTTCCTCTCACTCCTCTTCCTCTAGCTCTCACTGCAACATTGGCTTCCATTGTTCTCAAAAACAAGGGAGCTCACCTGTGGCTTTGTTAATGTTGTGCCTAATTTAGAGAACTGTGTGTTTTGCAAAAAGTGTGAATTTAGAATTGCAAACGAGTGTAAAGCAGAAAATGTGCTTATATTTGTGCAGACTTGGTTTAGGGATTTGATACATGCGCTTCAGGTTTTAGTGTGTAAACAATTGAGAAAAACTGTAAAATTACTAACTTTGAAAAATACTGGTGGGTGGTGGGTGGGTGGGTCAGAAAAAAATAGTAATTTAAAACCAATTTCCTGCATTTCTACACAACCTCTTGGATTAAGTCAAGAAACACAAACTCTCTATAATGTTAACCAAAAATGTAAAATTATGTTATATTACTAGATTTCAGCATTGAGGTGCTTACATTCATGACTTTGCATAGGCATACTAACCTAATAACCTATTATTGGGAAGCGCAAGAAAGTTTCAGAGCGACAGAGACACAGAGCGTCCCCGTAACCATAGTAACTCACTCTCACTCGTGGTTACTCCTGCCCTTGAGACACAGACAAAACTGGAAAAAGACATCCACACTCCTCTGTACCATACGCGGCGCTGAGGGCGGGCCTTAGGGGGCCGGGCCCACCCACAGAGCTTCTGTGCCCCCCCAGAGAGTTTGCATACCGTAAATCCTCTAATAGTGGCCTGTAGTCAATTAAAAGTCGGGTCTCCGATAATGGCCGGGGGCGTGGTCGACACGAACAAATAAAGGCCTGCCTAAAATACAGGCCGGGGAAAAAAACAAAGGAAACAAGACTAGGTCAAAACCTAGTATATGGCTGGACCGTGTCCGTCTACTCTCTCCGCCGCTGTCCTCTCCACCGCGCCCACGGCCCGCATTGATCCTCCCAATCCAAGCCCCGGACGCCCGGTGACGTATCAGCATCGGGACCCTCGCCGAAATCTCGGCCGGATCACCGGGAACACATCGGCGCCCAGGTTCAGTTAGCTTCAGTTAGCTTCAGCTTACATGCAAACAACGGTGGATACCGGTAAACTCCTGGTGCCTGTTTGTAACTGTAGTTTGTAGTAACGTACAAGTGCCACAAGATGGCTCGGCCGGCGGAAGTCTCTGGAGCATGCCGTTGTCGATTACCGTAATTATCATAATGCATTGCAGTAACAAAAAATCGTCTACCTAACGTACCCCAACAGAAGCAGATCAGAAAACAAGGAGGCTTCGTACTAAAATATGAGCAAATATACTTATCAAACAGAGGGAATTAGAAATAAAGGCCTGTCTCTAATATAAGCCTGCTTCCAATAAAGGCCTGGTACCCTCTGCAGTTGAGGTAAATAAAGGCCCGGGCCAATATTAGAGGATTTACGGTAATACATTATATAGCTCTCTAAAGTTTATGATGGCGCATGTCAGGGGAAAAATGGAGGAGTGCAGAAACTACTCGAGTATAAACTTGGCCGTGATACGTGTACTATACGTGCACTGCTTCAATCACCAACTTCATTTAGTTATTATTCATGCCATGTCAGTTGAGTTGAGGAGGTTTTCCATATCTGCAATCTACAAATTCTTTAGAAAACCCACAATATCAATTCACTACAAAGGCCAAACTTTAAAACGCCTGTTGGATCAGCGGTGGACAGGTCATTTGGCGACAGTATCGATCATCATTGACAATTTTGCTGATATTTCAACTGTACGTGCGCATCGAAGCCGTGGGTCTCCTTCGCGCAATTACGCAGCTGAGCTTCAAGTTCATAGCTCACCTGATCCAGAGGATTTTATCTCTGTTACAGCCCCCGAATCGCATGCTACAAGCCGAGAATATGGACTCGTATACTGCTGTAACACTCGTTAACAGTGCGTCGGAATGCATTGGGCAACTTCGCAATGAGACAGAATTCTCTGCATTATGGAACACATCTGTACCAGCTGGCAACGATGCCACAACGACAACTGGGCCAAGTAAGAGGAAGCGTGTTGTAAACCAGAATCTACGGGACTATGTAGTGGAGAAAAGTGTTGGACAAAACAAAACAAATGAAAAATCTGAGCTGGAGAGGTTGTTTTAGTGTTGTGGATGCAGTGCATGGAGAGCTGTGTGCATGTTTTGGTGAGCGCAACAGCCATCTCATTGGCGCACTGGCTGCCTTGGACCCGGAGGCCCACAGAGAGGCATGGATATAGTTAAAGTAAAACCTCTACTGGAGCTACTGAGTATATCGTGGGCCGCCAGTTCCTTGTCAATAAAGTGAGTGAAAGTGAACTTCCTATATGATTGGGCAATACAGTCAATCGTAGGCTATTGAAATCACAGTGGAATTGTTGTAGCAAAAGTAGGTTGTCTTATAGAAAATGTGATTTAAAAATTTGTTGTTTGTTATTTGTTGATGTCATAATTAAGCCCCCCCACGAAAATGAAATGCCCATCCACTGATTTGCTTCTGCCGCCGGGTCTGCTCTGTACCATCTGTGTGCAATGACACCACAAACAGAAGCAAAAAGGTTGGGTTTGACTATAGTGCATACCTTTAGCTCGTGCATCTGGGTTACCTTATTACAGGAGTATTTTCCCTGCCCTAAATCTTAATTATGTATAATCATCAGTGAGAACCTTTAACACTGGCAGCAGCTCAGCATCGACATGCCATTCTGCCTCACATCAAACAATTATTTTACCTGAGAGACAAACATCACACAGTGACTGACAGTTACGGGTGTTTGGAAAGGGCTGAGCACTGAGAACACAGAGGGGAAAACAGGTAAGAAAAGGATCTTTATTTGTACCGTATTGTAAGTGTAATGTAGTGTATTGAATTGAGGTTTGCACACTGTGAGACTGTTTAAAATAATGACCAGTCTAAACCAAAAATGGATTAATGTTGTGTATATTTCATATTTTCAAAGGTTAAAAGCATGGCTTATGGGCTGCTCATCTTGCTGCTCACAGGTCGGTGCCTCTTGTTTGATTAGTATGACTGTTTTGATATTTGAAATACTACAACTACAATAATACAACTTTCACAATCTTACTCAGTACCACACACAAAGGTTTTTGGACGGGGGTTCTAGGCAAAAAATGTGCACAAACGGTTTAATAGAAGGCTAAGGTGTTCTTTTTAAGTAGGGTTATTGGTTTTTGTGATTATTTTCATGATAAATATATTCAGTCAGAAAATAAATTAATACACATAATGGGGAAAGGAGGTGTATCAGCTTGAGCTTACTTTTAAACATTATCTGTGGATACATCTGATCTTCAGTCATTGCTCAGAACAGTAAATGTGGGCTGTGAAACACGGCTGTGAATTTACATTCACAGCCGTGTTTCAAGGTACATGTCACATGTACATAACATGTGACATGTACCTTGAAACAGGGCTGTGAATGTAAATAAGAACATTGTGGAGGACCTGTTTGGAGTCCAATGCCTGAAGCACTAATCCATCACAGCTCACTTTGAGCTACTAGTTTAACTGGTTCTTTCCCTCTGTTGTTCAGCAGTGATCAGAATTGATTTAGTGAGAAACAAGCTGTGGTGGCCAAATTGTTGTCAGATGACATGAAATCCACATTGCAAAAAATCTCGGCCTTAACAAGTCATTTAGTCCATTATTGGGTCCTAAAATTGTAATTTTCTTATAACAAGTGAAAAAAATCTGCCAATGGAGTTCGATAATTTCACTTGTTTCCAATGCTTGTTTCAAGAATTTTGTAGAATCAAGTTTCATTTTCTTGAAAGCCCAAGTACAAAAAAAGTATATTTTCTGAAAGTATACTACTTTTTAGATTACTTTTTATGTATTCTAAATATACTAAATTTGTGTTAAATTGAAACCACATAAGTTGCACTTAGTGTGTTAGAAGTACTTAAGATTGCTTAAATATATTACTTATTATAAATATATATTATTATTTTTGAGTGCTTTTGGCTACCAAAATAGTATACGTTTCAAAAAATATACTTTAAGTATCAGAAGTGTGATTTTGTATCTGTACTTAAAGTATATTAATATTTTACTTAGTGCATTCTATATAACATAAATAAATACACATCATGCAGATATATGAACAAATTTTCTCTTATTTTTGTTCATATCCACGATTTGTTCTTATTTTGTTAGTACCCATTGATTTCTGGGATTCACCAATGTTTTCTTATTTTTGCTCTTCTCTTAGGTAAGAGAAAATTTTACGAGTGGTCGAGAGCACTCTTACCAAGATAAGAAAAAACATCTCGTTTTCACAGTCCACAAATTGTTTGTCCAACGCAAGGAAACATAAGTTTTAAATTTGAGGAACATAAAAAAACGCATGAATATCATATAATCAAATTAGGATTATTATATGTTTTAGAGTAATTATAATGATTGGATTATTAAATTCGTGGGCTAAAGAAATACTATTGGTCCATTGATCCCAATTAAGACTATAAAAACCCTTGGATGATATTGTTGCATTCAGCTTCTGAATGGCTTACATACTGCTTTTAGATGCTTTGGCCATCCAGGCCTTACGCAGAGAACGCGTTTTTAGAGATCACACAGATCTATTTGATGAGACGGATGAATGGCTGCTGAGCCGTTTCAGATTGCCAAGAGCACCTCTCCAATTCTTGGCCATGTGCCAGAGTATTTGCACACGGCACAACACCTGCCCTTATATGATGTTTAGGGGGCGTTACCTATGCTAATAACAAACAATCGGCCACGCGCCTCCGATTTATGATCAAGTGGGATTCATCATTCAGCACACCTGGGTAAGAGCAGATTTGGATGGTTAAGAACGTTTGGTGCATCTGGAGTTGACTTCTCTTATTTATTCTCTTAACAGAAAATTAAGAGAAACTATAAGAGAAATTTAAGAGAATGTTGCTGCATGAGGCCCACTGTGTATAGTATAAGTATATTTCAGTATGTGCTTAAACATAGGCTATTGAAAATATATTTTCCATGTATTGTTGATTACTGTCAGCTATCCAAGTATTCAAATATACTTAATTTATCCCAAAGGGGGTCAATTTGAAGCAGAACACCAAAACAGCACACATTCATCATACACATTCAAAATAGAAATTAGATAAATGAGTGAAATGATTAAATACATACAAAATCTAAAACAAAATGTGATACTTCTTAAAACCAAGTTAATAAATTGGAGGTAGAATCAGTTAGAATTAAGCACAGGTGCATGTATGTTGCATAAGCAGGTCTAAGTACTGACTGAGGTAAGCATCTCTTTAGGGTGCTGAATGAGGGAACCATCCCTTTTACATTTACTGTTAACCAGTCCAATTACCTCAGGGATAAAACCAAATGTTCCCGATTTGTACTGCAAGTGGGCTTCTGAAACGTATTCCTGAAGGCATCAATACAAAAATTATACTTTAAGTATAGAAAATTTAGTACTTTTTTTACTTGGGAGTAGTGCAGTGAGCTGCTTTATTCTGACTTGTTTCAAGATATTGACACTCATTTCTAGAAAATTCCTGAAACTGCATTGGAAACAAGTGGAGTGATCTCACCCCACTGGCAGAATTTTTCTCTTGCCTTTTGCAGTGCAATGGGGCTTTCTGAGCAGGTCCAGTGGAGCACATTTGGCTTCATTGTGGCAATGAAAGCATAAAGTCTGTCTGGGACAGATGGGGTGGGTGGGGGGTTACTTTATTTTACACTGTAGGAACATGTATGAATGAATGAATGAATTACACCAATATGAATGGAAGAAATGAAATAATTAATCAGTCACAATGCCTCATTGAAACAACTCTTAGCTGATGAAAAATACACTAAAACATTTTAACTTCTTTCCAAACCGTTACCGTCAAGAAAAAGAAATGTAAGCAATGAGGAAAGAAGCTCTGCCAAACCCCATGGTGTCTGTGTTAACCACACTTCCATTTAGTACACATAGGGCTCATTCATAAAACTCTGCAGTAACAGAATAGCGGCGCACAAAATCTGCAACCTGGTAATTTTACCTGATTCATAAATTTACCACAGCCGTGAATACCATGACGGAGCCACATTAAGGCCGTGTCCTCAGCTGTAGGCTGGGAGACAGCTAATGAAAACCACCTGTGTGTCAGTGCAATGGGCAGCATGCACTCCTACTGCTGTAATGTTGGTCAGGATAAATCAAATGTTTATGATAGAAGTTACTGAATTTATAAATTGACCAAAGGTGGCAATTGTGACCTAATGAAGACTTATCAAAACGTTGTAAGATAATTCATATTGGAGCATTGGCAGCTGTGTGCGGCATTCTCTTTCTTAAATACTTCAGCTCTACTACACTCCAGCAGCTGCAAAAAAGTTTCTGGGATGTGCATATGGTCATCATCGTCCATCATATCATTATAAACTGAATCAAATCAGATGGAAACTGGCTTTTATAACAGCAATCAGAGCGGTAATTAATGATTGCATTGTGTGATGGAGAAACTCAGAGTCTGGACCCAAATGCAAACGCTGGTAGACAAAGTACGTAGGCTGAAGCAGGATACTTTACTCATAGTCAAGAGGCAGTAGTACAGTCGGCAACAGGTAATCAGATGGGCAAACAATCCAAATCGGCAGGCAGGCAAAGGAATCAGTAATTCAAAATCTGGCAGGTAACAGGTCATAGAAGGCAAGAACGCTAAGACAACTCAGACGATCTGACAAATACTACAGGGGAACACAGACTATACTGTATATACACTGAGACTAATGAGAGAACAGGGAACAGCTGACTGGATGGGATGGAGTCTAGGAGCTGACAGGCTGATAGCAGGCAGGTGAAGCCGGGACAGGCAGGTGAAGGCGGGACAAAGTCACAGGACTAATTGGCTGATGGCAGACAGGTGTGTAGGTGCAGAAGGAGGGAACCCAGAAGGCAAGGCAGGAACTACAGGGCCTGGGGAGAAACAAAGGGAACACACAGAACACAGAGACAAGACTAGGGCTGCGGTCGAATAGTCTTTTTTGCTTAGGAAGGTTCCTAACTGAGTGAAATGACCCGGAAGTACCTAAGTGGCAGCCATGATAAGAGCTGTTCGAATTCTCTAAATGCCAAGGAAAGGTGCTTCAATGCTTCCTTACTTAGCTCCTTTAGCATAGAATACACTGGACCATCCTTTACGAAAGGAAAGGAGATAATGCCGTCCCACAATTCTTTGCGGCAGCAACGACGCACCATTCGGCCGTTCACGAAAACAAACGATCATGACCGACAAGGGACGCAGATCATCAAGCAAGTTACCGTTGCTTATTAAGCATGTTCCATCTTATGCCATAACTTGCTAATATGCTTATATGTTTTTAACTTTCAACAATATGTTAAACCCATAGAGGCGAACTATGAACGTTACGCTGCTGTTGTAAAATGATCAAAGTGAAGTTAACGTTGTAGCCTAACCTATGCTCAGTTTGCATTAGTTATTTCTTCATTTTGAGCGTTGTTGTATTGCCAGCCTTTAGCAATATCATTAATTAATTTTACTTCAGTCACAGATGCTGACACCCTTGCCTTAATAGAGGCCTGTATCAGCCATAACAACTTCAAAGCACAATCAAGTCAACATTTCAGGGTGTTTACTGAGTTGTGTGGTGGTTCTTAAGCTATTATATGCATAGGCTTATATGGGGCGAAGTATCTAAGATGCACTTTTAGTAGTCCATATTCGGAACATTGTAGTTTCACCACGGCAGACCACGTCATTAACATCCGCCGTCGCATAATTACGTAGCCTAGTGTAAGTGCAGTCGGATTCTCTTAGCACCGCGGTTGTCTTTTCCTAAGTCCTTATGAATTCTCCTTCACATCTTTCCTTGACCTCATGACGTTTTCCAACGAGGTCAAGGAAAAGTGGTTAGGAATAGGAGTTAGGACGTATTTTTTTGACTATTCGACCGCAGCCCAGGGAGAGATGCAGGTAGATGCAGGCGTAGCCATGACAGCATTGAGTCATATTTATTAAACATTTTCATGTTTCCAATGATAATGAATGCCCTGAGACACAATGTAACTTTATCTATTGTTTTTTTTTAATAATTACTATTTGTTTCCATTAGTTCACATTAATTTCTACAATATGTTGTCTGACTAGAGCAGGTGGTATTTTTTGCGCCGTTGCGTTTATGAATCACTTTCACAATATGTAATGAACAAAAGGGGTGGAAGTAGGGGGAAAACGGTAACACTAATAATGTCTTGGTATTTCACGTTTATGAATGAGAAAACACCCTACTGTGATGGTATCTGCCCCTAATGTCATGTTAAACCTGCTGGTAAATTTTATATATGAGCCTCATAATGTGTTCATACACCTGGTTTGTTCATGTGAAAAACCTACATACACCAAAACAAATATGTTTTGTTGTAGGCGCACTGGTCAATGTTGCCTCTGCCCAGTCTCGCCAGTACCACTTTGTTAGCACACCAGTGAACTGGACCACAGCCCAGAGCTTCTGCAGAGAGACCTACACCGACCTGGCCACCATAGAAAACACAGCAGACCTCAGCGCAGTTAACAGCACCACATCCAGCTACGCAGGCAAGTTCTTGATATTTGAATCCTATAGACGGAGTCTAAGTCCACATTGTGCATATTTGGATAATCATTTTTAGTATGAATCTGGTTTTGTACAGGCAAGGCGTGGATTGGTCTTTATGATGACTTGGTAAACAGTTGGAGATGGTCCAGCTTCTATGGCGAAGGGGAGACAGAGTTTAGAAACTGGTATATCTCCCAGCCCAACAACCTTGGAGGACAACAGTACTGCGGGGAGCTTTTCACTGGGAGTCCGTACTTTGGCACCTGGGGAGACACTGACTGCAGCATCACACGCCCCTTTGTCTGCTATAATGGTGAGTCCTTAATGTCTAATAAGACTGAATAAATAAACAATTGGATAGATCAACTCCACCAAATTTCTATAAATATCAAGTCCTTTCCTCATATCACTTCCAGAGTTTCCAAGTCCCTTGAGTTGCAAAGTCTCTTCATCCAATTTTTAGAGCAATTAGCCAACATCTTTCTAGACAGCTTCCAAAGATCCCAAGTCCCTTTTGATATCCCAACACCCTCTATTTAGAGAGGACACTACCAAACCCCATTTTAAACCGTTTTGCCCCTGCATCACCGCTGTGTCTCACTTTATTGCATACTAGACATGGAGTCAACAATATCATATAATATGTATATATATATATATATATATATATATATATATATATATATATATATATATATATATATATATAATAATCCAGATGAAATGTTCTTCATCTCTTCCTACTACTTCTTACAATGAGACTTATGCAGACTTTGTAGCAAAATGAGTGTTGCTCACTGTAGATGATTTTTATTTATAATTCCTCTGCTATATTTCCAGGTACGATGGATGGAAATATAACCTTTGTTAAGGTCAGCGATCAAAAGAATTGGACCGAAGCTCAGAGATACTGCAGGGAGAATTATGTAGATCTGGCCAGGTATGCGTCATCAAGACTCTAGGAAGTGGCAAACTGGTGTACCTTGGAGTGTAGCTCAACTTTTGTTTTGTTTTCTAAATCAGAAACAACGAAGGTCAAACATGAGTATTAGTTTTATGTCATTAAAATTAAATCACAGGAATATTTTTCAGGCCACTATGGCTCTGGGCTTTGCATTTCTTTCTTTTAGTTGATGGTAGTATTGGTGATATAGAAATTGAAGATTATTCAACTGTTGTCCACTGTTAGAAAATACTACCAAATACTTACATAAACACACAAGGCTCTAAGTCAATAACTTGGCATACCTTAAAATGTGCGCATGTTGTGTTTCCCCATCAGTGTGAGGAACGAGACAGAAAATGACCTCATCACGGCCCTGGCAGGTATGGACTTTGTGTGGATCGGCCTTTACCGGGAAAAACTGTGGTCTGATGGGAGCACCTCGCTCTTTCGACACTGGAGCAGCGGGCAACCGGATTTCGCCAGCGATGCGGAGCAATGTGTCGCCTCATCGTTCAGTGACCCGGGAGGGTGGTCGGATGATGACTGTTCCCTCAGTCTCCCATTCATCTGTTACACAGCCAGTAATGACATCTCATCTCTCCTCTCTCTCTTTCTGTCTGTGTTCTCTCTCAACAAAGCTCCATGGAAAGTCACATTAAGCACTTCACTAGTGGATGTTTTAAGTCAAGTCACAATACAATCAACAACAAAGCCTTATTTCTTGATTTAGACTGGAATTTCACCTTCAAAATGGAATTCACATTATTTCTATAATGGCAGAGTTTAGATTTGTGAACATGAACAAGGCATGAACAAGAGAGGTAGAAGAATCTGTTAAGAGCTGCATAGGCGAAGCATATAGGACTACATACACAAACCTGTTTAATCTAAAGAGCATAAGTGATATCAACATGATGAAAACTGCTCAATGTTTTAAAATGACCGTGATGAAACAACTTTGTGGTATCTAGCTTGAACGCTTGGCATAAATACAATGATCTCATTTTTTATTTTATTATTTCTCCAATCGTTTTTAATGGAATAAAAGGGTAAAACAATGGCAATCAAACAAATAAAAGTCATTTTGCCTGTTTGATAAGTTGTCCTTGTTGTCTTAGTTCCCCCCAATGCAGAAGGCTTCAGCTCAACAGCACAAGAGGAGACTAGTATCACTCTGCAGTGGAACAAAGTGAACAGCATTGTCGACTATATTCTTCAATTTGATGGTGCAGAGATAAGCATTACTGCGCCAGTAGGAGATGGACCAGTAACTCACACAGTCTCATCTCTCACTGCTGGGACTCAATACACATTCACTCTCTTCACTGTGTTTGAGAATGTCAGAAGCAGTGGAGTCAACATTACTGCAGTCACTGGTAAGATATCCTACTTCAATAATTGTGTACTGTACCTACAGAAGGCTCTTATCAATATCAGAGGGCTCTGATCAAAGTTCTCACCTGAAGCTGCTTTGTGTTACTCCTCGTTATCATTCCAATTAATTTATTTTGGGATAAAAAATGGCACAAATGAAAGTAATTGCAGAGATACTCGGGATGTGTGAGAAGTTGAACTGGTCTTTATTTTTAACTTTGCTTCGGTCACTCTTTCTTTCCCAGCTCCACTCAATGCAGAAGTCTTAAGATCAACGGGACAAAATGAGACTAGAAGATTGCATCTCTCCCTTGATAGGGTCTCATCTCCTCTCGATGCAGAAGGCTTCAGATCAACAGCACAAGATGAGACTGTAAGATTGCATCTCTCCTTTGATATGCTCTCATTTCCTCTCAATGCAGAAGGCTTCGGATCAACAGCACAAAATGAGACTAGTATCACTCTGCAGTGGAATAAAGTGAACAGCATTGTCAACTATAGTCTCCAGTTTGATGGTGTAGAGATAAACATCACTGCACCAGCAGGATATGGACCAGTAACTCACACAGTCTCATCTCTCACTGCTGGGACTGAATACACATTTACTCTCTTCACTGTGTTTGAGAATGTCAGAAGCAGTGGAGTAAGGATTACTGCAGTCACTGGTAAGATTTTTGGCTTCATGTTATGTGCACTGTAGCTACACAGCATGCCATAAATGTACATTTATTTGCTGGGCACAATTGTCTCTCACTGAATGCCCCGCTTCACTACGTATATATAATGTTAACATTAGGAGTGTCATAATAGCCAAAAGAGTAAAATCCCATGTTCACCTACAGTGATGAAATTTACGAAGCCTCTTGAAGGGGGAGCTCGTCTTTAATCACTGATCACAGTGTGGTGTTTTAAAGTAAAACGTGAAAAAATAATTTCAACACCAGCATTCAACCAGTTGTTTTTACCCCATGACAGGTACCAATCTGTAGCCATTTTGTGTCCACCCTAGTGAGCATTACATTTCATTCATGTGGGGATGCAAAATGGAGCAACTTAAGCAACCAAAAGTAACGCTGATCACTAGAAAGCACAAGCTCTGGTTGATAAATGTCATCACTTCTCTTTTTTTGTCTCAGTTCCTCTCAATGCAGAAGGCTGCAAATCAACAGCACAAGATGAGACTAGTATCACTCTGCAATGGAATAAAATGAACAGCACCACCAACTATATTCTCCAGTTTGATGGTGCAGAGATCAACATCACTGCACCAGTAGGAGATGGACCAGTGACTCACACAGTCTCATCCCTCACTGCTGGGACTGAATACACATTCACTCTCTTCACTGTGTTTGAGAATGTCAGAAGCAGTGGAGTCAACATTACTGCAGTCACTGGTAAGACATCTGACTTGACTGCATATGCATTTGCAAGGAAGGCTATTTTCTGTTAAACTGTATTCACTGTGGGGCAACCTTGTACTTACCCTATATTTACTGTGAGCAAGAGGGGAACAAGCACTGCTTTATTTTACAGCCTGCACACGTTGTACTTGCTCCATTACTACAGGGAACAAGCACCAATAACATTTGTTTTGTCCCCCCTAATTACGCTGCTGTACCCTGTATCATTTTATCATTTTTTAAGTATGCAGTAATTATGAAAATAGTCACACCATAATTACCTTATAAATCTCTAATAATTACAAAATTGTTACCCCTTAATTCCTGGACTTCTTGTTTTGTTACCCTGTAACTACAGCATTGTTATTTTATTAGTACCCCATAATTATGATCTAGTTACACCGTAATTAGCGGGCTGTAATATAAAGCGTTACCCAAATTTCTTCCAAAGAGAACCAGTGGTTTTCACCCCATGATAAGTGCAATCTGCAGCCATTTTGTGTCCCTCCTAGTCAGCAGTAGGTTTCATTTATGTGTGGATGCAAAATGGAGCGAATTCAACAACCAACCGGAATGCTGATCATTTTTAAGTACAAGACCTGCTTAATAAATTCCCCCTTCCTCTTTTTATGTCTCAGTTCCTCTCAATGCAGAAGGCTTCAAAGTAGCAGGACGAGATGAGACTAGTATCACTCTGCAGTGGAACAAAGTCAACAGCATTGTCGACTATATTCTCCAGTTTGATGGTACAGAGATAAACATCACTGCACCAGTAGGAGATGGACCAGTAACTCACACAGTCTCACCTCTCACTGCTGGGACTGGATACGGATTCACTCTCTTCACTGTGTTTGAGAATGTCAGAAGCAGTGGAGTAAGGATTTCTGCAGTCACTGGTATTCACTTGTTGGTTTTTTTGTATAAATTAATGCCTTCCTTGATTCATAAGAACATCTTTCCATTTTCTCCTTCATACAGTTAAGAACAGCCCTTCAGTTTCAACTTATAATTTTAGTATTTTGAGCACATTTTCAAGGAAATTATCAACATAACCTTCCTTTAGCTTGTCAGTATCCACAATCAACTGATCAGAATGTATACTTCTTATCTTCAGTTTAATATCTTGCATAATCCTGTAGAAATTATTTTCATTTACAAAGGACATCTTTGATGAGTTCTTTGAATTATTAACAAAACATTAACGCATCTTATTATTTTTCTTTCATTGCACATGAACACCACCTTACCAAAAATAACTTTGCTCCACCTCCTACAACTACTGCTGCAACAGGGCCTTGTAAGTCTGTGCATTTTCTATTTACATTGAAGAAGTAGCTCAACTTGTAGTTGTAAACTATTTCATTCTATTCTTAAAGGTCCCTTATCGTGCAAAACAGGATTTCCCTGGCCTCTTTGATTATAAAGGAGTTGGATGTGCTATCTAAACATTGTGAAAGAATCAAAACGCACGGTCGCCAAACTAAATCCACACAATCCATATTAGAAAAGCGAGCCTCTAAACGAGCCGTTTGGACTTGCGTAACTTTTTGGCGTCACAAAGGTTCGCTCATTATCATTTTTGTAAGAAATAATAGGCTAAAAGCGGTTGAGCGGTTGTCATTGTTTTTTACCGGAGAGTTTTCCCTACCTGCAGCTGCGGTGACTCACGTTTCACTCTTGAAACAGTTAGCCAATCAGAACAGAGGGGTCGTTAATATTAATGAGCCTTAAAGGCACAGCAACAGAAACAGCCTGTTGTTGAGAGATGCTGGAAAATGAACGTGTAAAAATGGATTGAGAGTGTTTTTGGTACATGACACCACACAAACAGCTTTTCATGGACCTCAAGACATAAAATAAAACACTGGAAAGTGTAGAATATGGGACCTTTAAAAAATGTTGAGCCTTTGATCATGATAGCAGTACACATTTACTCTGAGTGAACAAATAACCAAATATATAATCTTAAAATGTAAAATGCATCTCTGAAAAACAATTTTCAGCAGATATTGGAAAGTTGTATTATATAGCCTATTGAAATATATTTATGTCAACAGATAATGTCCTTGGATTGATCGCCAGACTGCAGTCATCGCTTGAGCTGTCAGACTCAGACATCAGGAATCTCATGGAGGAGGTAACAGTGGCTGGTGTTTATGTATAGTAAAATTCATGCTGTATCAATATCAATATCAGACACTTTTTATTCAATATGGATATTGATATCTTCAATATTAAAAGCTCATTTGTGTGTGTGTGTGTGTGTGTGTGTGTGTGTGTGTGTGTGTTTTGATCTAGCTCTTCAGAACATACGGAGTGTCATCATACATCTCCCTGAATGTTACATCTGTTCAGAGAGAAGCCTGATGGAAGAAAGAATGGAATGGAGGGAGAGGAGGAAACTGCTCTGCAAATCAGACCCTTCTTCCATCAGTTAGTCTAGTATCACGTGTTATATAGAGGTTATGCCCGACTTACTTCCGCATTCTGTTAAAACGGACTTACTAGTTTCCGGTTCAGTTTCGCTTTACCGAAAGCTCGTTGTTGTACCAGCTACGTGTGGATATGGCGTTGTTAAGAAATGTTTACCGTGTACATTATTGTCCACAGAAGGTGAAAATGTCAATGTCTGTGACAATGTTTTGGTTAGTCTTTACACTCTACTAGTTAAGATGTACTTTAAATCTCCATGGTGCAACTACTGTAAATAAAGACACAGCTTTAGAGTCAAACTAGCTAGTTTCAGTGTAACTTTTAGTGTCCACTTTACACCCTAACTTGACCACACATCCAGCTGGTGCAACAGGCTGCTGGACCTTTACACTACAATGGCACTACAGTGAAGTGCAAAGGGAAACTGGCAGTATTGCCTACTGGTTAGAAAGACCTCCATGACCCCAAAGTTCCAACCTGCC
Source organism: Centroberyx gerrardi (assembly GCF_048128805.1). Lineage (NCBI taxonomy): Eukaryota > Metazoa > Chordata > Actinopteri > Beryciformes > Berycidae > Centroberyx > Centroberyx gerrardi. The sequence goes on from NC_136019.1 coordinate 16,158,951, forward strand.
AAAGTGTCCATGGGCAAGGCACTGAATCTCCATCAGCTCCAGTGGTCTGTGGTTTCACTGTGACCAGTATGCCACTGTAGCAGTCACAGGAATCTTATTTTCAAAACAAGTACTTTCCTCAGAATTTTTTTTTCTATAATTGTCAAATCATCCATGTAAGTTATTTACAGATGTTTGAAATTTTGTTTGTCATTGTTTTTGGTGTTTGTTGTTTTGATTTTGTAGAAAGAGAATGTAGAGAATGTTTTACTACCTGAAATAAAAGTGGAGCCTTACTGGATGTGAGTGGTTTATTTGGTGTCTTGGGCAAATACACTGTAACCTAATTCATGTAATTCCATTCCTTTCTTCTTCTTGCTCAAATACATAAAACAAATCCATTAGTGCAGACATACTTTTAACTCAGCCTGGGACAACATGGGGTTAAAAAGCGAGAGAGGAAAAAAAAGAGCCATCTGATAGTATGACTGGCCTGAGCAAAGGGGAGGAGTTTGGCTTCATGACAGCAGTGCCAGTTTGGCTTTGCTACCTCAGAGGTCAAGTTTCCTGTTTGGCAACAAGGTAAGACCAAGGCAAAAGAGTAGCTGAATATGTTTCAAAAATTTTAGTGAAAAAATAGAATCACTTCAATGATGTTTATACTTTTGAGGCTATCATGTACCAGGCAAGTGAAATGTAATGATGACTGAGTAGGTCAATATTTGAAACGATTAGTCTTCTTCCCCCTAGTGTGGGTTAGGATTTGGGTTAGCAGTCCACTATGGGGGTGTAATACATTAAAATAGTTTGTACAGTATAGCATAGCAAGATTTTCCTGGAGGTTTTTAGTCTCAAAATGTCATTAAATTCTACAGCTAGTTTCACATTGCAGAGGCTGAACCATGTGACTACGCAACTGGACTTTGGTCGCTGGGCAGCTTTGAATTGTTGAGTACTGATAAGAATGATAAGGCATCCAGCTGTTCATAAGGAATAGATGTGTAATTTTTGACCAAACCTTTTTCTTAATACATATTCTGTAGATCTAATGTTTTGTAGAATTTTTTATATTCTGCTGGTGACGTAATTGGGGCTCAATGTTAATTTTTTGTTACTAAAACACATTTCTTATGTGTGTGTGAATTCACGTCATTCATTTCTGATTCAAAACCAATTAACTTAATCCTCTTTCTTTATCGTATTTCTGAAGTCATGGCTTCCCCCAGCGTTCTCCTGTCAGAGGAGCAGTTTCACTGTTGCATCTGTCTGGATGTTTTCTCCGAGCCCGTCTCCATCCCCTGCGGACACAGCTTCTGCTCGGCCTGCATCACAAGACACTGGGACGGCAGCCAGGTCATCAGCTGTCCCAGATGTAAGAGGGTCTTTCAGGGCCGTCCAGAGCTTTGCGAGAACTCCTTCGCCAAGGAAATGGCCGAGCAGATCCGAGCGAGACGGCAAAACGGCGTGTCGTCGACGCTGGGAAAATCCAGAGGCGTGTATTGTGACGTGTGTGTCGGGAGTAAGATGAAGGCCCTGAAGTCCTGCCTGGTGTGTCTGACCTCATACTGCCAGACTCACCTGGAGCCTCACCTGAGAGTTGCCATCTTGAAGATCCACAAGCTGATTGAGCCTGTGGCGAACCTGGAAGACAGGATTTGTAAGAGGCACCAAAGGCTCCTGGAGCTGTTCTGCAGGAGCGACCAGAGGTGTGTGTGTGTGCTGTGCACCGAGACCGACCACCGCTGCCACGACACCGTTCCAGTGGAGAGGGAGAGCGGTGAGAAGAAGGTGACATCCGAACCTCCTCCTCCTATTGCTGTTTCAAAAGGCTTTCCTATTCTACTCACACTTAAGCTCTGAATATAGATTTAGATTCTGATTCTGGTTCTAATTCGGATTCCTGTCCTGATTTTCAGGCTCAGATGAAAAGGACAGAGGCAGAGGTTCAGCAGATGATCCAGGACAGACTGGAGAAGGTGGAGGAGATGAAACACTCTGTGGAGCTCAGCAAAGTGAGTTGAGTTAAAATTTGCAATTGTGGGTCTTGTGCTTTGTTCTGCTTCCTTGTGTTTGTCTTACATCATTCTGTTCTACAGTTGATTGTTGATCAGTTAGATCTAGTTAGGTTTATTCTGTGTAAAGTCCTTTGATACATGCTTGTGATAACGGGGTATATAAATAAATTACTTGAACTTAAACTTGGAACTAGTTGTCATAACAGAAGATGAAACTTTAATGATCCCTGTGGGGAAATTGGGCCAGTGCAGCAGCAAACAGTAACAGGATACACTACAGGAAAGCAGAATATAGATAAGAATATAGCAAAAGAGGGTAATATAAACACACATAGCTGACAATTTCAAAACTAGAACAGCTTAGAAGTATGAATGAAAGGAGTAGATTGCAGCATTAGGAGGGTGTAACTGAGCTGAAATGAAAAATACATATGAACAAACATTGGAATCTATATGTATTTACTACTGCTACTACTACTAGTAATAATCCTGTAAAGTAAAAGGGTGTTACTTAGACATGCATTACAAATACAGCACACAAAAGCAATTGACACATCACCACAACAGCCATCACTGAAAGCAAACTTTCAAAATTTGACAAGACTTCTGTTATTACTGCTCAATGTCCTCAGAAAAACTCAAAGAGGGATATAGAAGACAGCATGGAGGTCTTCTCCACTCTGTTGCGCTCCATGAAGAGAAGCCAGGCTGAGCTCATTGAAGAGATCCAGAAGCAGCAGAAAGCAGCAGAGAGGAGAGCTGAGGGGCTCATCACACAGCTGCAGCAGGAAATCAGAGAGCTGGAGGGGAGAAGAAGTGAACTGGAGCAGCTCTCTCACACTGAGGACCATCTCCATCTGCTACAGGTCAGTGGTCCTCTCACATCAAGTAGGACACATGAGCAAACTCACCATTAGGCTGGGGACACACTAGGAGACATTTATAATCCTGACCAATCGACGGATTTCACAGATTTGGGACAACTTCTCTGTTGTCTTGTCTTGTCTTGTCTTTTCTTTTTCTCTTCTCCTATCCTTCATCATTTAAAGTTATGTTGGCTCATTTGTCCCTTGTCTTTATTTATGTTAGACATGTCCATCTCTGAGTTCTCCTCCATCCACCAAGCCCTGTGCTGCGATGGTTGTCCATTCAGATACCTGTGTGGGGATTGTAAGGAGAGCGGTGGCCCACATTGAAGAGCTGCTGCCACCAGCTTTGAAGAAGCTTTCCAATCAAGGTCAACTTCTCAAAAGATTCTTCATCAAAGACACAACTGTGCATTACAAAATAATTAATTAGATATCATGCCATTGATCATTAATTGAATATACTTGGATGTTGTCTTTCTTATTTTGGCTCATGTATTCATCTTAATTTACAGAGCATGAGACGATCCAGCAGTATGCAGGTACAGTTTTACATTTTTCTCAGAACTTGTGAAAACCTATAACAAAACAAACGAAACAATACTGATCTCTCTCATCTTTAGCTTGTTCTCTCTCTCCCTACATATATACACAGACTTCTTATGTCCTCTTTCCTCAACAAAATCAAAACACATCTGGACTCCATAATAAAACATTCATATGCATTCCAGTTTCATCTGGTTCTTAGACTTCTCTCAGGCTTAAGAACCATCTTTCAAATGATAAATAACAAAAAAGGAAAAAAAAGAACATTTGATATGAGCAGAAAAAAGGAAAATGAAGTGACAGCTGTATATAAATTGTGTCCATCCACCAGTTGATGTTCATCTGGACCCCAGGACAGCCAACCCCTGGCTGGTTCTATCAGAGGATGGGAGACGAGTCTGGGATGGAGATGTAGAACAGAACCTGCTGGATTTACCAGAGCGCTTCGACACGGCACCGTGTGTCCTCGCCGCCAGGGTAAATAAAGATGTGACACTATATTTGTCCTTCTCTTTTCGCTTGTCCCCTGTGGACAAAAAGCGTATAATTACCGAAAAATAGATGAGACCATGGACGAGACGATTGGCAGCCTCTATGTCACACCAGTGGTATTGTTAGTGCTAGTGTTTCTCAGAATTGAGACCACATTTCCCATGAACTCCATTGCTTTCTGTCACAAAGAGGATGTTGCTTCTTTCTGTTTTGCTTTTAAACATGTTATGATTCTTAATGTAATTGAGCTGAATTGATTGAAAGAGAATCGAAGCCAAAGAGATTTCAGCTTTGAGAAGATAACAGTCATCACCATCACCTAACCTCGGCCCTTCTTGCTACGCAGGGTTTCATCACAGGGAGGCACTACTGGGAGGTTGACGTCGGAGACAAGACGGCGTGGGACTTGGGCGTGGCTCGACAGTCGGTCAACAGGAAGGGTTTGGTCACGCTGAGCCCAGAGGACGGTTACTGGGTGATTTGTTTGAGGAGGGGAGGCGAGTACCGGGCATGTGCGGGACAGGCGGTGATGCTGTGTCTCCCTCAGAGGCCGCAGGTCGTCGGGGTGTTTGTGGATTACGAGGACGGGACGGTGTCGTTCTACGATGCGGAGGCCCGGTCTCACATCTATTCCTTTACCAAGTTCCACTTCACCGAGGCCGTGTTTCCGCTTTTTAACCCGGATATGAGTGACAGCGGCAACAACAAATCACCGCTCATAATCTGTCCTGTCAGTGGTATCAACAGGGGCGGGGCTTTAGACGACATTACAATATGACTTTTAAATGTACATTCACTGTTTGTTTTTTTATCTTACAGCATTTTTACTTATTATCAGATAGCATTCATTTCAAAATAAAAAAAAATAAAAAGATGGGAGAAGTGTGGCATGGAACATAGACCACCACTATTTTGCAAGCAAAGGTCTTAAGGTGACTCATAACTTCAAGAGTAATCTATGACATGCTTTATTATCCTGCAAAACAAATATTTTGTAAAAATAAATGTCAATGTTTTCAATGGCACATGTGTAATTTTGGAGTGAAACTCTACATATGTACAGACTTCATTGGTGACCTCAGAAACCTGTTTTGACCTCTTGACAACATTTTCTCAAACATTGCCCTCTGAAATCTCTCATGCAGAGACATTATCAATGTCATCTTTTTTATTAAAGGGGGAATTATTATACGGTTCATCACTGTTTGATGTTTCATTTATGTGAATTACTACTTTCACACACGGAACACACTTCTCACAGTTCTCACAGTCACTTGTCTCCCTCCCAATAACCTTTAAACCATTGTATCTTCTCAAACCTTTTCCTCTCCTCCTCCTCCCTCTTATTCTCCTTCATCTTCTCTTCCTTCCTCTTCTGTTCCTTTAATAAATTACAGTTTGAGCACAGATCCAAGATCAGCCTCAGCCCTTTAATAACTACCCTCAACCATTAGAGGCTAATCCACTAAACTGACTGCAGACCACTGTTTACATTTTACACCCTGACAGCGGTTAATCAGATTAGCTCAGAGATGGGATTAGCCTTGTGGCAGATGGGACTGAGACAGACTGCAAGTCTGAGGTTTGGGAGAAAGCAACACACACACACACACACACACACACACACACACACACAGGCATGTCTATGGACTGTGACGAACACACATACACACTTATTTACACTCACTTTACAGGTAATTATTTAATATTATTGTGGATGTCCTCCTCTTGAATGAATTTCAGTTAGGAGATACTGTAGAAAGGACCAGAGCTAAAAGAGTAGGGGTTAAGAAGGAAGGAAAGAGGGAGGGATGAAGAGGGATTACAACTGATATGGTCGTTGTGTGGGGCGGAGACACACGCACATGCACAGGGCCTGCAGGTTGTACTGGACACCAGGCTAAACAAGAACACATTACACACTTATTATTTCTTCAACAGAGATATAACTACATTGGATGGCCAGCAGGCAAGGGTAAGTCAGTTATTTTGTGAATACAGCTTGTCAGTGTTGTTTTTGACTAATGTGGAAGGAATCTGATAAGGTAAACCACTCTCATAAAAGTGGTATTTCTACTGCTTGATATTGCCTGCATGTTTAAACAAATGTAGTCTAAATGTAAGTTGATATCATTAGTTAATAATTTCTTTGACACTCATCAGGCTGCATTTAGGCAAATTTAACAATGCAGCATCTATTGTATTTCAGCAGCAAATGACCATACTGCTTTATACACGGTTTACATTTTACAATACAAAAAAAGTTTCATAAACAACATTTTCATAAATGTTGTCTATGGTTTGCTGGCTGATGATTTTATTTAAACTGGACAATAGAGCTGAAACAGGTTGCTGGGGAGTTGACAGCTCCTTCAGGCTTGAGCAGATTATACACAGAGGATAGAGCAAGCGTTTTTACCTCTCAACCAAAAAGTAGAGTACCCCCACAATTGAGAGTATGTGCTCAATAAATGAAATAAATGCAATATATAAAGTTATGATCATGCTCTGTTATTTGTTCCCAGATATGAAGTGCAGATTTTAATTTTAAGACTTAACAAGGCTTCTATGGTTTCTCTACTGTTTCGCTCTATAGGCCTACCAACCTTTTTTAAAACCTGGTTCATCCACTTTTCAGTTTATATCTTCATCTGGATGACAGCCAGTGAACAGGTCGTATGGCATACCATAACAAGCCTGACTCTGCAATGACATCATCACGAGTTTGTTGTTTCGACACCTGAGGGTTGAAGCGTTCTGATTGGCTGAGTCTGAGTGGAGTGGCGTGATGTCACTAGTGGTGGACGAGACGGCCGGGGATCTCCCAGTCAGAGACGTGGGACTGATGAGGGGCGGACTGATGCCAACTGTCCCAGGTCTGTGCATGTGTGTGTGTGTGTGTGTGTGTGTGTGTGTGTGTGTATTCTTGTATGTGTGTGTTGTTGTACTTCTCTCTTTATGAGGACCAAATGTCCCCATAAGGATGGAAAAATTAGGAAAATCCTACAAAGTGAGGACATTTTGCCAGTCCTCACTTGTACAAAAGTCTAGTTTAGGGTTAGGGCTTGGGTTTAGAGTTAGGGTTAAAATTAGGATTAGGTTGAGAGTTAAAGGTTATGGTTTAGGGAATGAATGTAGTCAATGAAAGTCCTCACAAGTATTGTAATACAATACAAGCTTATGTGTGTGTCTGTACCTTTATGTATGAGTGTGTGTAAATGTGTGTTTGTGTGTGCGTCTATGTTTGCCTGTGCATGCGTTTTGTGTATGTGTGTCTTTGTGAGTGTGCGTGCGTGCGTGCGTGCGTGCGTGCGTGCGTGCGTGCGTGCGTGCGTGCGTGCGTGCGTGCGTGCGTGCGTGCGTGCGTGCACATATGCGCCTGGCTGTGTGAGCACAGCAGCTCTGGATTGAAGCTGGTTGTACTTGAACTTTTCCTGTCATCTCCTCAGGTAACATGCGTGACGTGAAGCCATGGAAGAAGACCCATGTCATGAAGATGAAAGGTGAAACTAGTTTGCAAAATCCATCCTTTCACATTTTAACTCCAAAATGTGATATCCACCATTTGACAAAAATTACAGTATTACTGTTATGATATAGTAGATATCATCAAGGTTACATGATATGGTGACAGTATGAACCCAATCACTTCATACTAATATCAGCACCAAATGTGATAATAATAATAATTCCATCAACCAAAATAACAGATACACATTTGGCACTTGTGGCATACTATGTGTATGTGTGTACGTATGTATGTATATTGTGTATGCCATATTGTGTATCCAAATGGACCCATTTATAGATCATTTGTATATTTAAGTCCCTTCTGCATGTGCACCAACTTTGGTGTTAAATTTGCAAAAAATGCAAATTAGCAGAAAATCCAGTATGCACATACAGGCTTGAACCCCTAATTATAAGGCTTTTTAAAGAATAGTAGGTAACTTGAGTCCTTGGTTGACAAGATCTCTCTCTCTCTCTCTCTTTCTCTCTCTCTCTCTCTCTTTCTCTCTCTCTCTCTCTCTCTCTCTCTCTCTCTCTCTCTCTCTCTCTCTCTCTCTCAGATCGTCAGCGCCTGTTTCGGATTCCCAGGGAGCACCTGGAGGACCAGTGTCTGCGACTGCAGGAGGAGAACAGTGTGCTGAGACAACACACACGCACACAGGAACAGAGGCTACGCAGGTAACACACACACACACACTCACACACACACACACACTGAACGCTTTACTCTGCTGCAGCTCCACTTTGTGATTTAAGCTTACAAGACGGGTGTATCACATCAAAATCTTGCCTAGTGCAGCTTTAAATATCGCTGATTAAGAACATTTTACGTTCTTCAAATATGGACGATTCAACCCCTCTTCCTCCTCCAGGATGTCCACCAGGCTGATGCGTCTCCGACAGGCCCGTCCAGGGTCAGAGGGCATTAAGGAGCGGGACATGGAGGACACCATACAGGAGCTGGAGGCCCGCGTCGCTACGCTGGAGAGCCAGAAGGGGGTGCTACAGAACAAACTCAGCCTGGCCAAGCAACACATTATGGACCTCGGGGGACGCGCACACCACAGGTTCAGCAAAGGTGTGTGTGTGTGTGTGTGTGTGTGTGTGTGTGTGTGGGTGTGTTTGGATAGGGTGTATGTGTAGGGAGGATGGATGTGAATGTTGTGAACCGTTTAAAACTACATGACGGGTGGAAATATTGTGGCTAGTTATTTCAAGAGCGTTGGGGAGTTTTCCACAATCAGATTTCACATTAAACATAAAATAACACAAAACTTTACAAAATTAGTGAATATGTCTTGTTTTAAGGTAGTATACAAAGAAAGAAACTGGCAACTGTAGTGTGTGTGTGTGTGTGTGTGTGTGTGTGCGTGTGTGTGTGTGTGTGTGTGTGTGTGTGTGTGTGTGAGAGAGAGTTAATTGGGTTTGGCAAGGTGTGGGACTTGCCATACTTTAGGAGAGCAAAGACCAAGCAAAAAAATGTTTCCACTATGTTAAAAAGGTTAAAGGTTATCATTGTGTCATAACTCTGAAACCTGGGTGGTAAAATTGTCTCTGACTTTCTGATTTCATCATCCAACTACAACAGCGTTTTTGTGAAATGTCCAAGAAGGAAATGCATTTTTCCGATACATCCGATAGCACATGAATGCAGGTTGACTACCACTCCCTCCTCCCTCTCTTCCTCTCTGTGCTGGTAGGTAAAAGTATGGACGGGGAGGGCGGAGTCAGGAGGGCAGCCCAGACGGCCCCGCCCCGCTACGGCCACACACTGGAGGACACCAGGGGAGAGATAGAGAGATTGTAAGTGTCTAGTGTGTGTGTGTGTGCGCTTTACTGATGTACATAGAATAGAAGAGAACAGAATATTTTATCTCTAATGTGACATTCATCCACCGTTGTTCTCTCCTACTGCTTTTTCCTAAACAGACACTCTCTACTCAGGTTTGTGAGTGAACATCTGCCTGCAGAGCAATAGACTACGTCCTTTAACTCTTTTTACTGTAATGAGAGTTGAAGTAGTTGATTTTTGCTTGAGCTTTCCTAAGCTTGCTGATAGTACAAGACAATCAAATAACGCAGTTTTCTCATATCGGCCATGTCCTGCCAAAATCTCATATCTCCACCATGTCAGGAATTGAGAAACGGTTGATTTCCTTGTTCAGGGTTTGTTTTTCTTCACTTCACAATTTAAGTTAACTTTGACCCAGTGTCATGAGGATCTACACTGGTTAACTACAAATGAAAGTGCAAAGAATAAGGTAAAATGAATATGTATGGTTTCTGCAGGACACTAATGTGTATTATAACTGGCCAAATGAATCGTGTTAGGATACTGCAGTGAGGCTGGTAAATCTTTACCATTTCTGTTCTGTCTCTGTCTCTATTTTCTTTCTTTCTTTACCTCCATCTTCTTCCATCTCCCCCCCTTTTTCCTTCCATCCCGCCTATCCTCCCTCCAACCTCATTCCTCATTCTCCCTCTCTGTTTCCCTCTCTTATTCCAACCGCATCCCTCTCCCCCTTCCCCATTCCCATTCTCCCTCCATCCCATCTTCTCTTTCTTCCTCCCTAACCTGCAACCATCCCACCATTCTGCCTCCCTCCGACCACCTCCCTCTCTCTCTCTCCCTCGTTCCACCCTTTCTCCTAACCTCCCTGCCCCCCCCCCCCCCCCACCTCCCCCCTCCCAGCAGGTCCAGTGTGATAGAGCCCCAGCAGGTGAAGGTGGCGGAGCTGGAGCTGGCTGCCCAGTCGCTCCGAGACACTCTGAGAGAGAAGGAGAAGGAGATAGAGGGAACCATGAGAGGCATGAGGAAGCAGCAGGTGGACGGACACAGGTGGCTACAGTGGAAATACTACTGCTACTGCTACTACTATAATAGTAATAATAAAATAGATTTGAGTCTAAGCTCTTATTTCTCTGTCAGACTAACCATCAGAGACAATGTGGATCTGATCCGTCTGCAAAAGCAGCTGTCAGAGAAGAGCACCGCCCTGAGAATCAGCCAGGAGAAATTCCACGACCTGCAAGAGGTCAGTCAACCTTTCTGTCACTCATTCATTCATTCTTTCATTCATTCATTTATTCTTTCGTTATTTTATTGTAATTTGTTGCCACCAGCTCAATAATTCTAGTTTCATAGTTCAGTAATTTCAAGTAATTTGACGATAGCAGTTCAATACCAGTTCTCTCTCTCTATCTGCATCGCTGTCTGTTTCTCTTCCTGTTTTTTTCTCATTCACACACGCTCATTCTCTCGCTCTCTCATTCTTATTCTCCATCTCCAGGCATATGAGAAGCAGCTAGAGGAGGTAACTGCCCCAGCACACACACACAAAGCTCATTAAATATTTCAAACATGTACTCCAAACCTTTTACCGAGTGATTTCGATCAATTGTAATTACTGCTCATATTCCTTTTGTGTGTGTGTGTGTGTGTGTGTGTGTGTGTGTGTGTTTGTGTTCACCTCAGAGTCAGCGGTCACTGAAGAAAAGCCAGGGAGCGCTGCTGGAGAAGGTGGAGGAGCTGAGCGAACAACTAAAGCAGGAGAGACAGAAAGCGCTGGCACTGGAGGGGCAACTTACCACCGCCAGCCTGTCTCTGCAGACCCTGGAGGAGGTACTGCAGCTCTACACACACACACACCCACACACAATCAATAGGTACGCATGTGTAAGACCTGAGTGAGTATCTATGCAAAGGAGCATTTTCTTTGGTCACTGAAGAGAATGAATTTCCTCATTTTACACAATTCCAACTTTGCACGTTGGCGGCCCCAAATGGCAGTGAGAGGTAACTGTTTGAATTTTGAGGATTTGACTTGGATTTTTGAGGACAATACCCAGAAATCATGTAATGTGACATCAGTAAAATGTTCACTCCCAGAACTAAATCTCTTCTTAGTGGGGGGTGGAGGTGGTGAAGCCATCATTGTTGAGCCATCATTGTTGAGTCCAGTTTTCTCTGGACAGAGTGCTCGCTTGTTGCTGTTTAGGAGACAGTTTTGTGTTTCACTCTTTGATTTGTCACTTCCTCTTTGTGAAAATGTCAAAATGTAATTTGGGCAAATATGTTAAATGTGCCATATCTCAATTAGCGGGGAAGGAACGCTCTTCTCTATTGCTCTCTATGATTTTTACATAAAACGCTTGCTTAGTGCAGGTTTAACATTGATCAGATGAAAATGGAACCAACAAAAATGTCACTCAAGAAACAACCAATCAGTCAAGACAAAAAGAGTCATGGGAGGGTGCTAAAACACATTCATGGTGATCCTTCGTGAGAGTTGCTATTGGGGGTGGGAGTGGAGGCCAAGTGGTAAGAGGGACCATCCTGTAACCAAAAGGTCACAGGTTCAATTCCCAGCAACAGACAATGTACCCATCAACCGTTATTTGTCCTGCTGTCACTCATTGTAAGTAAGTACATCAGTAAATGCCTGAAATGTAAAATGAAATTATAAGTGACAGAGGGTTTTCTAAGAGTCATACATTTCTTGGTGTCTCAGTTCCAGGAGAGGATATCAGACCTGGAGGGAGAGCGGGCTCTGCTGAAAGGAAGCTACGACACTCTACTGGAGAGGTGAGAGATGGAGTGTTTTACCTCATCTAAATCAGAGCCATGCATACAGTATCAACAGTGACTAGCAAAAACCTTGAGTCTCTAAGGTATAATACAATCCACCGACCAGAGGGTTTGAAGAATGAGATCTTTGTTTTTTGGGGAAATTGAGACCCAGGAACAGGTGAATCAATCATACGTATCTAGTTCTATGCATAATAATCTCAATGTCATGAAATAAAATGACTTTAATTTCCCAAGAACACCCATGTGTTCTTGACATTTGGAATAGGTTGGTTTGATCTGAGTCATGAAACCTTCCCTACATGTGAAAGACAACACCAGCTGTCAATTACAGTTTAAAAAGTCAACATCGGTGCACCCACATATAATTTCATTACCTGTTTTTCCATGTCTGCTTATATCTGTCTGTCCTCCTCCTCAGCACCTTGTCTGGCCAAAGCAAACACGATGGCCCGACGGTCAAAGAGAGGGAAGTGGACCAAGGGAAGGAGAGGGAAGTGGACCAAGGGAAGGAGAGAGAGAGAGACGGAATCTGGAGGATGGACATCCAGAGGCTGGAGGAAACGCTGCGGGTCGAGAGGGAGGAGAGACGGAGGCTGGAGGAGGAGAAGGAGAGGCTGAGGCGAGAGAAGCAGATGTCAGAGGAGCAGAGGGAGCGAGAAAGAGGTAGGACTCCCGGCAAGGTGGTTCTCTGTCTACTGCAGTGTGATAATGAGAAAAAAACAAATGGATTCGGAGTTTGTCAATGAAAAAAACTTCACTTAGCAGGGTTCCTACTTAATTTACAATCACATTAATTCATGAAGCTTCCTATGTTGTTTCACATAGATTTGTCTGGGCTGATGAGAGACAAACGAGGGGATCTGGAACAGGAGGTGCTCCATTACAGAGAGCAGGTCTCCACTCTGCAGGACAGGCTGGACTCTGTCACCAAGGTCAGAGGAGATGAGAATTTACTATCATTGGCGTGAAATTGCTGTTTCACCGCTTTAAATTCATTGCATGCAGCCGCGCTTTAGCATTTTGCACTTAATCTTATTTTTAGCCCATATGCTGGCATGATTTCCATCCTCTCCTCTTCCTCCTCTTCTAGGAGTTTGACATGAGTGTTGAGGACCTCAGCGAAACCTTTTTGCAGATCAAGGTTGGTACTCTCTCTTGTAGCTCTATTATCCTTTTATTTGGCATACTTTCTATGTAAAAAAAAAAAAGCATTACAGCGTGGATAACGGCCCACTCCTGCTATTCCCACCCCCGCTTTTGAACAAGCTCTCTTCCCAAAGAAAAGCCTCACGTCTCTATTGGGATTTGATTCAAAAGATAAAAGGATTCAGAAAAGAACCTCGCCTCGTTCTCTTTCTCTCACTACAGGCGTTTAGGCTCCAGCAGGAGAGCAGGGAGGGCCTGCGGTTCCTCGGGGCTGATGGGAAGGTGGAGGACTCGTCCCGGGAGCTGGCAGACATCCAGGCGCTGCACGCCGAGACCGTGCTGGAATTACAGAAAACTAGAAACCTGTTGCTGCTGGAGCACCGCATCAGTAAAGACCTGCAGGTACGTGCGCATACACACGTTTGTCGCTTGCATATACACAGCAATAAAGTGTAATCAGTGTAATGAAATGCTCATTGATTCCCACACTCTGCTTTTTCCATGAACATCCTTTCCTCTTACCATCTTCATCTTCTCTCTGCTGCCACTCCAACTCTCTTTCCTCCCCAAGGAAGAGTTAAACACAGTGAACCAGAGATTGGAGAGAGAGAGGGAGGAGAGCAGGAGGAGGACGGCGGACAAAGACAAACTGTTATCGAAGAGGGGTCTTCAGGTCAACACTTTACAAGGTATGAAGAACACGCTTCAGGAACATTCATTTCTGTGGTAACAACAAAGATAAGAGCATCCAATATCCCCAAATGGTAGTAAATAATTAAAGCAATAATTCACAACATTTTCATATAAGTAAATGTCCGTTCTATCTTCATCTTTTTCAATTTTTCCTCTATAGCCCAGCTGAAGGAGTTAGCATACAGCCCCAGGAACTACAAACGGACCATACCAGTCCAGTACACCTGGCCGGGGGGAGAGCAGGAGGTGGTTCAGCCCATTGAGGATGACTTGTCTTTCTCTCAGCTGAGGCCCGGGGAGTCGCTGTTGGAGATTCACCTTAAGGTCCCTGAAAACACACTTGTTTCACACAGATCCACGCACTCACACACACACACACAGTGAGGGAGGGTTTGATTCTGTTGATCGATCTGTTGTTTCCACACCTCAAGGCTGCCACCTTCACCCCGGGCGGGCTCAGGAGTATGGGTGGCATTCGAACGGGCGTGGACAGAGGTGAAGACATTGTGACGTTCTGTACCTACACCCTGCTGGACTTCGAGGTGCACTCCACCCCTCTGGTGTCGGGAAGTCAGCCCAACTACGGGTTCACGTCCCGCTACGCCCTCACGGCCCGCGACCTAGGCCGGCTGGGAGGCCAGGGGTCGAGGGTCAGAGTGGAGCTCCACCAGGCATTAGGGGGGGTCAGGTTTGCGACCCGCGGGGGCGGGCAGATGTCCCTCGCGGGCGCCATGGAGAGGAGGGGGGAGCGTGTCAGTGGACGTGTCAGTATCACAGGTGAGGAGGTGATGTATAAGGAAAAAATTATATTATACTGACTTGTTTAACAGCACAATACGTGTTGACATCTCTCTCTCTCTCTCTCTCTCTCTCTCTCTCTCTCTCCCTCTCTCTCTCTCTCTCCAAGGCTCTGAGGGTCACATCATTGGCGTTGTGGATTTCTGGGTGCGTCTGTTCCCTCCTGCGGAGCCCATGGACACCCTGGTAGAGAGACCTGACAGGAGGACAGTGACACACAGGGGTCCTGTGCAGCACCATCTAGGCTGGCAGGACAGCAGTCATGAGGTAAAATATACAGCAGAATAAGTTCTATCAATGTTTAATATAGGTCCCTAAACGTTTTCAGCCAGGGACACAGATAAGGAATTTTATCTCATGCATCTGTGTTGTTGGCATTATTTTTCTCCGACAGCAGGAGTTACACGACTACGGCGGAGGGATACCCAATGAGCTGGTGATAGCGATGGAGCGCTGTGTGGGCCTCAGTGCACGCTGGCCGGGACTACTTCCTGATGCGTACCTCACCTACAGGTTTTACGACCTGCAGCCTCACGTCTCTCCAACGGTCCAATGCTCCACCGACCCGGTGTTCAACGATACCGCCAGCTACCCGTTAGCGGTAACAACTGATGTGTTGCACTATCTGAGGTATAGTCGTCTGCAAACAGAGGAATGTAGTAAAATGCTTTCATTTACTTAAGGATGCTATACAAGTATCACAGCAAAGTCCCAATAAGAACATTACAGGAAAGTTATACCATACACTTTCCACAGTTCCTGAAAAGTCCACTATCAACTGTAATTTTGTCCAGGTCTGGCAGTCTGTGGGTGTATGTGTTTGACGACAGCGATGACCAGATACCACCAGCCTACCTGGCCAAGACCCCTGTCCCACTCCGAGCCTTGGCTACAGGCAGGGAGATCAGAGGTGAGAGAGAAAGAAGATAAATGTAGGGGGTTTGGTTTCTTTTTCTTTTTTATTTATTTTGAGAAAAGGATGGATTTAATCAATGGTCGTGGTCACACATTTACCAGTATGCAGGATCTGTGAAATGTGTCTTGGGCGTTAGAGCCAAAGAAGGTGGGTGGGAGCCAATATGTTTGACCTGGTCCTATCAGCTCTGCACTACAGTTCAGAAACCACACTGTAACAGCAATCAAAGGCTAAAGGGACGACTGACCCTGCTGACTTGAAACGACCCATTCAGCAGTTCAGAAACTCTTCTCTCTGTGCGCTCTGTGCTGCCAGGTGACTATGTTCTGCGGGACCCGGCCGGTGGGCCGCGGGGCATGGTCAGGCTGCTGATAAAATGGAGATACCCTTTCCAACCGCCAGCGGATTCCCTAGGAAGGAGGGAGATGGACAGAGCAAAGAGAGAGACGGAGAGACAAAGGAGGGGAGTGGAGAGACAGGACAGGGCGATGGAAAGTCCCAAAAGGGAGGTGAGGAGGAGAGAGGAGGCTGAGGAGGCACAGAGGCCCATAGCCAAGCCGAGGGTAAAGGTGAGGTTATTTTATGCTTGGACAAAAATTTGAACGTCCCTTCCCCACACTATCTCCCTAATTGAGATGTCAGAAATTCACCCTATTTGCCCAATTTAATTTATGCAAAAGTGCCAGGTGCAGCTTTAATGTTCTAATGTATTTTTAAACACAGCGTCCATTCATTCAGACATAGCTTAATACCTGTTTTGTTTTTTTGTCCCTTCACAACAGACTCAGATACCTGAGCCAAGAGAAACCAAACCAGTGCAGAAAGAGACAAAAGTTCAGGTAAGAAAATAGCACATTCTTAGCTGAACAGAAAGTGTTTTCATCAGAACTGTTTCAATATAAACAAAACACTGTATATATCCGTCTATCTTTACCCCAAGCCTCGACCTCCGCCTGTCAAACAGAGAAGACCGCAGGATGTCCAGCCGGAGCAGACCGCCCCTGTGAAATCTCCGGCCACGCCCCTCCAGTCCCCGGACAGGAAGAGATCCACCAAGAGGTCACCTGAGCTTCACCAGGCCAGACGCCATCTGACCCCGGACCCAAGGCACGCCTCGTCGTCTAGGTCATTGTGTTTATAAATACCTATTTTACCCTCATGCGTACAGATCACGGTGTTGTCAGGATTATCAGGATTTGTTCTAGATCAAAAAAGAGGTGTCCAGATATTGGAGTATGGGGGGGTTGTCAAGGTTCTGGTTCATCTTCTAATCAGGTATGATATTCTAAATATGTAAAACACTGCTGAAATGTGTCATACCACCAGTTCTCACTCAATATGATAATATTATTCACCCCAATCTAGATTTTCATTGGTACTTTCGCTCTTTATTTATTTTATTTGTTTGGCTAGACTCAAGAAGCATTGATATGGTGACACTCAGAGCTCACACATACTAAAAAAAAACGAATGTAATGTTATTGAAGATCTTCAGACAGACTTTCTCCCAGACGATCGCCTGCCTCACTGTCGAGGAGGAGCTCTGCCAGCGATGCCAGGACTCAGGTAGGAGCTCACTCTCTCCTTCGATCTCTTAGGAGGGATAAAAACGCTTGGTAGAGTCACCAGAAAATAAATCAATAAAAACAATAGTAAAGAAATGAAAAGAAATGGATTGAGAACTGAATGGTGAAACAGAGGGGCTCATATGTCCGTTCTTCCTCTCAGGAGTCCATGGATGAAGAGGAGGAGAGGAGCGAGAGTGGTAACTATTCATATGCAATGCAATAGTTTTGTCTCAATCATGTAAAATAAAAACTTTCGTAACCCATCAAAACTCAAAACTTTTACAAAATAAATACATGGAACATACAAAATATGTGTAAAACACATGCGATGCTGTCACATGCTGTCACTCCTTGTATCTTAGGTACATAATACTACACATGTACATTATATTATGCAATTTTTCTGGGATTGGTAATGAAATGTATCAGCATATTAGATTTCATAGATCAAAGGATTATGTTAATTTGTTATCTGCATGTGTTCACCTGCTGCAGGAGACAGTGACGCCCGGGAGTCTGCAGAGTCAAACTCATCACAAAGTGATATTATCATCGTTCCACCCAAACGAAAAATCAGAAAGGTACAAACTGAGTGACTGACTGAGAGAGAGAGAAAGAGAGAGAGAGAGAGAGAGAGAGAGAGAGAGAGAGAGAGAGAGGGAGAGAGGACGAAGGAGAGAGTATGAGGCTTGTGGGTCTGGAATCAGTTCTACCTTTCAGCTGATCCTGAATGAGATCGTCCCTCATATTCTGAACTAAACTGAGTTTGGTTGTGTTTCAGGGAGACAAGCTGAGGGTTGAGATTCTGTCCCTGACGTTCGGCCCGTCGTCCCACGTGGCGCGGGACGAGTCGGTGCAGCGCGTCTACGTGGAGTACCGGCTGCTGGGCGTCCCCATGGAGACGACGGAGACACCCATGTCCCTCCGCAAGCCGACGGAGGGAGAGGAGATCCACTACAACTTCACACGAGGTGAGAGAGGGTGAGCTTTGTGTGACTGTGTTTGTATGTTACAAACCCCTGTCTCACTCTTACTACTGCTCTCTCTCTCTCTCTCTCTCTCTCTCTCTCTCTCTCTCTCTCTCTCTCTCTCTCTCTCTCTCTCTCTCTCTCTCTCTCTCTCTCTCTCCCTCTCTCAGTGATCTATGTGGATGGTTCACAGTCAGCTTCACTCAGACAGTATCTTTACACCATGTTGGAGGGCACTGATCCCAGCCAGGGCAGGTACTGTACGCTGTGTGTGTGTGTGTGTGTGTGTCACATTAAATTATTAGTTATTGAATTTTTGAGTCCGAATACATCATTTTTGTCTGTACCCATGTCTGTGTGAGTGTGCACACAAACCACAAACTTGTTAATGTGTGTGTGTGTGTGTGTCACGGCAGGTTAAGGTTCACAGTAGTCAGCGAGCCGATGGACGATGACGAGGAGTGTGTGGACGTCGGACACGCCTTCCTGGACCTGCAGGAGCTGCTGCTCACAGGAAATGATGTCGTCGAGCGGCAGATTGAAAGTAAGTGTTGTGTTTGTGCTTTCTGTCTTTTTTGAGAACAAAAATTCTATGTTCCAATAGTCAAAACCATTCCGGGTGTGTTCCCTGTGTTTTGTGTGCGTTTCATAAGTTTGTGCTTTTACTATGTATTTTATTTCACGTTATACTAAACTGCCAGCACTATCAAAACTCATACAAAGCTGCATAATTAAATACAAGGATGAAACTAACACTAACATTTTGACCAGAAAGTTGGTAACATGTTCACCTCTGTGTCCAATATTTAATGTGCATGCTTTTTAGTTGATGCTTACCTTGAATGCACCATCCACTAAATATACAGAGTGTGTTGAAAATCATTAGCTTTCACTGTAGCAAACTGAATAAATAGTGGATACATAGAGCTGTACCAGATATGCTAACAATGGTAAGTGGGTCAATGCGTATTTAATTGCTATTCTCATATATTCCTCATTATACTCCTTCAAATTCAGGGATTTTTCACGTAATTTTTGCACTTGCCTGGTATGAAAATGACTTTCCATGACCTGGCAGACAAGTGCAATTTACATCCCTGATTGGATAATGTATGAAATAACAAATTATTATAATTATGGAAATGATACATGGATTTTTCTTCCAGTATGTATTTATGTCTGTGTTTTTTCTCTAGTTGTGAGCGTGGATGAAGAGAGGGAGGTGATCGGAAAGCTGAAAGTGTCTCTGGAAGCAGCGAAAGCTCTGACTGGGATTTACTGGCAGTTTCACCGGAAAAAAGACACCAAGAAAGAAGATGGGACAGATGAAGAGAAGGAGGAGGAGGAGGAGGGGGAGCAGGAGGAGGAGGAGGAAGAAGAGGAAGAAGAGAAGAAGGATGGTCAGGCACAAATGATAGGTTATGACGATGACAGTGACGTCTTCTGAAAGCAAAAAATATATGAGATTAAACAAGTGAAACATGTTTATTAGTAATCCAAATTATTTACTGGGTAATTTTCCGAAAGGCATTTGAAGCTGATCTCTCAGGTTTCTTTATGGATTTTGTAAATATAATGTCCAACTCTTTTCAGCTAAATAACATGCTCCCTGTTTATCCGTTGTCCCTGTTTTGCTGTGACATCCTCATCATATATCTTATTGACAATAATATCTTTCATAGTGTTTTTGGCTTTATTTTTTCCAGATTGTCATTTAGTCATTTATCTAATTGCATATAGCATATCTCTCACTAACCATGTATGACCATTTGCTGTACTTTTTCTAATAAATTCAGATCATACTTGATATATCTTTGGAATTTTTTGTGTTTTTAACACTCAGGTAGGTCACTGAATTAACACTCAAAATAGTCGATTAATTGCTTTGAATTACTTAAATTGTTTACATTTTTGTATGTTGAATTCAGTCTTGAATACATTTGCAGTAAAATCTAAGTAAAAGAGCACTATTGATGTTACAAATTGGATTAAATTGTCCTCTTTGTCTTTTTTTCCATATCGAGGAAATATCTGATGTTCCAATAAAGGTTTCTTCTTCAAACATCAGCTCTGGGGGTCTTTTTAGCTGCCCTAGCTAAAGACTGACCTCTGCTGGACGATTTAGACCAGTAGTAATGGCACAACACGTGCTGTGTTAACGTGCTCCTCGTAAAATGCCGAATTGCTTTCTCGAAATCAGAAAATGCACATAAGGCATGTAAATGATGTTTTAATAAATGTATTAAAATAAAAAATGTGTGACAACTAAAAGTGAAAAAGTGAAAACATCACAGATCAGGAACTCCTATCATATAAAATGTCCCACTTTCCCAGTCGTATTTACCAGCTGTTGGGATGTTCAAGTTCATACAACGCGGAAATTCGGATATTTCCAACGTACTTAAAAGCAGCAGCATCATTAGATTCGAGGCTGCTGGCAAGAGCAACACACTTGCTGCTGTTTAACGTGATATCGTTTTGAAATGACTTTAGCTTGAATATTTTAAATGTTGTCTAACAGTTGTTTTACAAAATTGAAACATTGCGGGTACAATTTGAGGGTTTTTTTGTTTTTGTTTTTTTTAAAGATTGTCGAGCAAACGCTAGCAAAAAAAATCCAAATTCATTGCCAATCATTGAGACTTTGATGGACATTTTCATCAAAATAACTGCAGAATCGCAAAATAAATTCTAATTTCCATGTTCAAACCTCTTTTTCTACAGTCTATGGTTCAAACAAACCAAGACGAATTGGTGCTCTACAAATTGGCGTAACTGCTTGCTAACTGTTAGCCAACATTTGTGCTAGAGCCAGTTTCAGTTGGCTAGCAAGTTTGGAAACGAGGCCCAGTCGACTGAAGCTCAGCCGGGGTTTGGGTCGCCCGGCTGGGCCGAACAGCCAGATTGAGCGGTTCAGTTTCCATCAGGGTTAAACACAAGCTGCTAGGCGCCAAGATAATAATTATAAACGATTGATAACTAGCGTTACCCAAGTCAAATCATCCCCAACTAACAATGGTAAGTATCTGTGTTGTCATTTTAACCTTAAAATGGAAGTTAACGCTAGCTAAGCTTATCAGTAATGCGTGTTAACAGTAACCTTTAATTATTTTGCCACCATTACATATTCTCTTCCTTGTAAGCGCGTGCTCTTCAATGAATCATCCACAAACCACACCACACACTCACTACTGTGTAGTCATGCACATAACCAGTCTGTCCGGCTTTTTGTTGAACAGAGGGAGATAATGAAGTGTGTGAGCCACCAGCAGGCCAGCCAGCTGCTCCATAACAAGTTTATTGTGGTTCTGGGAGACTCGAGTGAGTAAGAGTCTATGGTTTCAACTTTTCCATTCAAATTGCTCTTCCTCTTTTATACAGAAACACGCTTAAATTGTTTTGGACCTGCAGGAAACGGGTGTGTGACCCATTTTGGGTCCCAACCCTTAGTTTAAAGAAATTATACTATCACAAAAACTATTCCCATTGCTTTTAAATGAGCTGGTAGGCAGATAAAAATCATGAATTCACTCAAACGCACATAATGAACAATACACACCATACAACACCATATTATGAATATTTTCAGGTCCAGCAGCCGTTACCTTCTTCCTGACATACTGATTCATCCTGATTGCAGGGTCTCCACAAGTCTGAAAGAAAACTATAGAAAACATTTTCTGAACTTTCCTACTCTTAGGTTTGGGATTTGCAAAATAACGTTTGGCGAGAAAAAACCTCTTTTCAGTACATTCATAACTGGTTGTTTTATGGTGTTGTAGACCCAGCGGCCTTTCACATATTGTGATATTTGTTGTTGTGACAAATCATTTTCAGCTATAGAGTGTATACAGCCTTGTTGACAGTCGAATTGCCCAGCCACTATCAACATGCGTATTGAACAATCTGTAGGAAGCCTGTATTGGATATCCAGGACCGTTGTGAAGTGAAGTTGTTGAACATGGATCAACTGTGTTGGTACAACCTGTGCTTTTCACACCACCTGCGATACTATTCTGCTCTAGGTCACATTATTCTTGTTTCCCGGCTGTTTTACCGCATCATTGTGTTTCTCCTCAGTTCAGCGGGCGGTGTACAAAGACCTTGTTCTCCTGCTACAGAAGGAGAAATACCTCGCTTTAAAACAGCTGAAGAGCAAGGTAAATGATGGTTCGACGACTAACATGTAACAGGGCCACATACTGCTAAAAAGAAGGGGATGTTGGCGGAAATGAAGTTCCCTAATTCACCATTTGATGTTTATTTTCCCAGCTTGTCAGGACAAACTTAATTCCAATTTTCTCATCGCTTCCCTCAAGTTAGTTTGCTCTCTCTTTCTCTCTCCCCACCCCATTTGTTCCTCTTTTTGTCCGCCTCTCCCATGCCTCTCTTTTTAGGGTGAGGTGAGCTTTGAGCAGGACTGCCTGGTGGAGGGCGGTTGTCTGGGCCAAATGCACAACGGGACGGAGTACCGGGAGGTGCGGCAGTTCCAGTCCAGCCACCACCTGGTCCGCTACTACTTTGTGACGCGCATCTACTCGCGCTACATGCAGAGCGTGCTGGACGACTTCCGCGGCGGCCTCAAACCGGACATGGTGGTCGTCAACTCCTGCGTCTGGGACATTTCTAGGTGATAGTTAGTGGGTGGGTGAGGGGTTAGGAAGGGATTTGCACACGTAAGTTGAAATACCCAGGTTTGTCTCTTATATCTATCTCATCCCTTCCTCTGTCAGGTCATTTAAAGGGGCAATAAGTATGATTTTCACTGCCCCGTATCCCCCACACCACCACCCGCTTTCCTTCCTTTTTCCACGCTTTTTCAACTGCTCAATGGAGGAGGATGGTGCTGTGATTGAGTCAGTGGCATCACACGACCTGTCAACTACGAAAGCTCAAAAGCCTTGTGCTAAAGCCAAAAAAGGAAAAGACAAATCAGACAGTATTATTGTTTGAGTATTTTGCGTGGTGGCATATTGCCTCTACAGTAGATATTTCTGTTGGATCTGTGCTCTGATTGGCTAGCTGACTTGTCTGTATTGTGAAAATGTGACTTTATTGTGTTTGTCAGTTACAGGCCACCATAGAAATTAAAGGAAAAACCAACAGAGTGTCTTAGTAAGGTGTTGGGCCACGAGCCGCCAGAACAGCTTCAGTGCACCTTGCATAGATTCTACAAGTCTCTGGAACTCTACTGGAGGTGATGGAACACCATTCTTCCAAAAGATATTCCCTCATTTGGTGTTTTGATGATGGTGGTGGAGAGCGCCATCTAACAACATCAGTCCAAAATCTCCCATGGGTGTTCAATTTGGTTGAGATCTGGTGACTGCGAAGGCCATAGCATATGATTCACATCATTGTCATACTTATAAAACCAGTCAGTGTTTGTATTGATTTGCAGTGACCCTTCCCTCAAAGGGGACAAGTGGACCCAAACCATGTCAGGAAAACGCCCCCCACAGCATAACAGAGCCGCCGGACCCCCTCACTGTAGTGGTCAAGCATTCAGGCCTGTCCCGTTCTCTTGGTGTACACCACACATGCGCTCGCCCACTTGTCCAGAATATGGTGTAGGATGACTCATCTGACCATATCACTTTTTTTTTCACATCTCTGTAGACTCGTGCCTATGGTTTTTGCACCACTGAACTCTCAAATGTGCATTCGTCTTTGTAATGAGGGGTTTATGCACTGCGACCCTACTATAGTTGCGGACGGACTGTTCTTGCTGACAGTCTGACACGTCCTGCAGTGACATTCTCAGTCACCTGAGGAAGAGTTGCCCTTCTGTTTTTCCTTACATAACGCACTAATGTACGAGCATCATGGTCATCGAATGTGTGCATTTGATCACAATTTCGGACCCTATTTACTGTTGTCTTTCCCATAGATCTAAATGCAGATGTCACTTTAGTCACTGTTTTGTGGCTGTGTGCGTGTCTAATTTTTCCTTGGTCCAGTTGAAGTAATCTAACTGGCCCCGATTTTATGTTTTGTGCATATTATATTTATCCCTAATAAACATTTGCATTGTGTGCATGTACGTATATGTGTGTGTGTTGGGTTTTCCAGATACAATGTCAAGTGGGTGGAGGACTACAAGGAGAACCTACATAAGTTCTTTGAGGAGCTGAGGGAGATCTTGCCCCAGGACACCCTGGTCATGTGGAACCTCACCATGCCGCTGGGCAAGAGGATCATCGGCGGCTTCCTGGTGCCCGAGGTGCATCATCACCAAACGTGCATCTTTAAGTAGAGATGGAAATTTGATGTTACTAGTTCACAATCTATGTCACGCAATATCTCATCTCTGTCTCATCTCTCAACTCTGTCTCCACTGTATAGTACCTCCACTAGCTGCTATAACAGTAAAACTTAGTGGGCTATGTGAGTGCAGTATCCATGGATCACTGATTATGTGGAACCTCGCTGGGCCCCTGAGCAAGAGGACATTGTTGTTTTCCCAGCCAGTCCAGGGATTCTTAACATAATTCAAGTCATACAATAAAAACACAGTTAAAATCATTAAACTACAATAAAAGTCATAACAAACGGCCACAACTCTATGGACAAACTTCATATGATAAAACGGCAAAGCGATAGCTTGATAAAGCGCAATAAAAAGTCACTCATTAGTGCAAAGTACAAAGATCCTGCATAAGTACAAGATGCCACATCATTTCATGTGCAAAGTAAGCTGTCTTGGATAGAGCCCTCTGAAACTGATTTGACTTTGAAACTTTCTATTTACTGCATAACCCACATTTCTCGCTCAAGTGGAAAAATTTTGACTTGAGCCTAGTGCTTCTTTGCCTCGGTTGGCGTTTACTAGAGCGCTCTCCCTCCATTTGCCTCCTCCTATTGACTGTGCTTGAATTTGCAGCACCTAACTTGTTTCCCACATTCTGTCTGAAGGCCGGGTGAGAGGCCCGCTCCTTTAACCTTTCAGGCTGCCGCCGCTCTACCAGCCGTAAATCTCTATCACCTCTCCCTCCTACCCGTCAGATCGAGCACAAGGGTGACCAGATGCGTTACGACGTGATCGAGGCCAACTTCTACAGCGGGACTCTGGCCGACGCCTACGGGATGGACGTGCTGGACCTCCACTTCCAGTTCCGCTTCTCCCTGCAGCACCGCATGAAGGACGGCGTCCACTGGAACGCCCTGGCCCACCGCAGGATAACCTCGTTGCTGCTGCAGCACGCTGCGCAGGCCTGGGGCGTCGTAATGACGTGTCCGCTGACCACTGTTGGTGAGGAGGGGAAAGTCTCATTCACACATACACACACAAGCAGGAATGTACACTCGTCCAACCGTACCAGGCTTAATTTAGCTTGATGTGTTTGTTCTTTTTAGAGCACACAGACTTCTCTGAGCAGCAACAAAACTATGGAAATTTTGCCAGAAATGCAGGTAAGATATCTGATGATGATTATTGATTGATATAAGAGATTCCCCATCGGATGTCAATCACTCTGTTATCCTTCATTTATAGTTTTCACACTATAGTATGCATCCTTCACTATGCTTACAGAGCATGTTTGGAGTTGTCATGACCTATGACCCACAGTGCAGTTGTAATGCCTATGAACTGAAGTATTTCCCTCAGTGTGGTTGTGTCTGTTGTGTTGCTTTATGCTGATTTGTGTCGATTTGTGTCTTGTTTCTCCAGTAGCGTGCAGAGCAGCCAGTGGCTTTGGATATTCCTACCCTCCTCCTGCCAACTACTTTTCTTCCAACACAGGTAAGACTTGAAGAGCACAATTATCATATGCAGCTTCAATGGTGCAGTTTGATAGCACAAAATGTTTCAGCGATCTAAAATATCACATTAAATGTCAGGTTTTGATGTCAGTCCCTCAGAATCAAAGAGCGAAGGCTTCTTTCTGGAGCCGCCATTTTGCACCGACGTTCAACAATCATACAGGGAGAAATCCATCGTAGAAGGACAGGAGCCTCAATAGACCAGAATGCAATGCAGCCACAAGACATGTTGAGTTTGGAGCAAGGGATGCAACTTGCTTTTTCTCAAATGGAAAAACTCGTTCTTACTATGCTATTGCTATCGCTCTCCACGTACGCACATAACCCACAGCTGAATGCAACAAGTTCACACCGTTCGCTGGGGGTTGTCGAAAGGCATTCTGGGAAATATAGGAAATCACTAACTGAAGCAGAAGTAGAGTTTTGTCTGGTCTTCTCCTCCCCCTCATGTCGCTCATCCTTTCTCTCCCCTCGCTCTCTGCCCCCCTTTCTCATATCTCTCTTCGCAGTGCCGTGCCCATCAAAGGAGGGACATTACAACGGCTACAGGGAAGAATTCTTCAAAGATTCCCTTCCCACGGCCCCCGGGGCCTCCCTGGGCTACTTCAGCTTCGAGCAGAGTGGCCAGCCCAACAGAAGGCAGCCGCAGCCGCAGCCGCAGCAACAGCGACATGAGGCCGCCGCAGCTTTCAGACCCTCCCACCCCCCGCAGATGCACATGCCAGTCCACAGAGACCATCATGGACACGGTTTGGCCAGAAATGGTAGGCCGTAGTACCAGTAGTGCCAAATATCTGTCATGCTGAACTGCATGGAAATGTGTATAAAATGATGCACAATTCATCTAGAATCTAGATTTTTTCTATTGGATGTAATGGTGCAGCCATAAATAATGGTATCTTGGGTTTGAAAATTAGCTATGTTCAATCAGAAATAGGCTAGTTTTGACAGCATTATTTCTTAATTTTTGTTTTTGGTTTTTCAATTGTACAATAATAGCATTAAAAGGTTTTAAAGGCTTTCTGAAATTTGCAGATACCCTGAAAACCTTTCCAATAAGCAAAACTGTTACTCACATGCATACGCAAAATAAAGTTGTTTAAACTCCCTAGTAGAAACACTATCCTGCATCTAATCTGAGAACCCTCTGTTGCATTGGGTCAACTGGTATCAGGACTTCGATTATCTTTGTGTTTGACCATCAGTATTTTCAGCTAAATCAGAAGGAAAAGGCTGTATTCTGCGTTCATGCCTCTTCCATCCTCCTGTTTTTTGTTTCCCCTGCAGGTGTCAGCTACAGACCGCCCCACCACTTCCAGCCGTACTCCGCTCCCGCACAGCAGCACCGATTCGTGATGAGGAGCCGACACCCCAGTCGCCACTACGCTCCGTATACCCACCACAGACCCGGCCATCACGCAGACCACAGGCGCTACTACTGAGGCGAAGCCCGAGAGTGAAAAATGGTTACCCGATATCACTGACTTTCTCAAATATGCACGATTATGTCCTCTGATCTGCCAGTGTGGGCAAGTGAAGGTCTTAAGATGGGAAATGTTTTAAACGGTATATATCTTGTTTTCAGGTAAGAAGTCTTTCAAGGGAGGAAAAAGACGGAAGGGCAGGGAAAAGGAAAGTTAGGTTTGTAAGGTCAAATAGAAAGGGATTTGTGAAACAGGGCTTCGATGTTCATGACCCAGTCCCACGTTCAAACATCATCTTCTCTACTTCCCTCACTCCCTGACTGGGTTCTCCGATAGCTGGTCGATTTTACTTGACTGCCCATAGATCCTCCTTGTACATAATGACTTAATTTATTCTGTGGTTCTTAACTCCTGCTTCTGTTTGGTTCAGCATTGCAGGCTTGTTCTGATTTACTGGCCCAGTTGTGCTGCATTTGCAGTTCGTTTGTTTTACCTGTTTGACCAGATTCTTTGACTCAAGCAAATTCCACTCTTTGTGTTATCTACTCTTGTCTCTTACCTGATGTACAGTAGTGTTTTATTTCACGATTTATTGCATTGTGTTGTAACAGAACTAGACAGCAGACTTGTAGCCGGCCTGAAGCGCTGCTCCCCTCAAATTTGATGTTTCACCTAGTGGATGCAGAAATCCTCCACATCTGAAACAGTGGTACGTCTTTTAGTTGTTTGGATTGTCAAATTTTGAATTCATTTTTTGGCACTAAAAATATTTTTTTTTGTTTTGTTTTATCTTTCATTTGAAAGCATTTCTTGAAGTACTGCTCTTATTTTATTCTGTAAAGCGTTGTGCTGTGTTCTATTAATTAAAGGGGATGCTAGGGTTTGATTTGTGTGTTGACAAATGTCCTTGAGTTTTCATTTTAAAAGTCACAAACATTAAAGTTGTAACTTCCTTATCCTCCTGAAGTCTCCTCATGTCAAGACAGAACAAAATAGTGTCAAGTTTGTTCATTTTGGCCTTTAACGCCATTTCCACTGCAACAAAGTGTAATAATCTCTCATTTGATATGTACAATTGCATCCCCACATTTTAGTCTGGCATAAATCTTGATGTAAATTCATTCAATAGTGCCAAACTGATGTAAGTTATGAGGATAGGGTCTTTTTTAAGGGAAAAAGTATACATTAATGTAAAAGTAAAGACAGTTCATAACTTTGAAAGAAAACTTTATTGGCATGTCTTGTTTAACAGTACCCAACAGGCATTAGTATGTAAAGACCATTAATGTAAAAGTAAAGACAGTTCATAACTTTGAAAGAAAACTTTATTGGCATGTCTTGTTTAACAGTACCCAACAGGCATTAGTATGTAAAGACAGTAAAGCAAATGATATTCACTCACACTTAGCCCTCTGGTATAAAAACTGTTATGGCTTTGGAAGTTTGGACACCTTTTCTCTACTACCACACGTTACAGTAGCTGATTTTTGGAGGCAAGAACTCATTACATGGAGCAAATATCAGATTAACAGGATTTGTTTTTGTATGACGGTATCAATCGAGCCAGCATGTAAACAGTACAGATAGATATGACAGAAATTTTCAAGAATAATATTGTAGCGTGTCACTCAAGTGCAGACAAACTTATCCCTACCGAACAAACTGTATTAAATAGTATTACATGTATAAGGTCACTGAAAGCTGGGTAGGAATGTGATTAAAATACCAACCTACTGCCCTAAACTGTAGTGAATTAATATGTAGTCCAACATATAAATTGCCTCAACATTCCCAAACAACCAAAGCTTCTAGACTTCTAATGTACAGTTGTGAATTGACAATGGACCTTCATATTAGATTGTAAACAGGAGTAGGTAATTTCTATCAAGAATTCATTACAGTCAATTGGCTCTGACTCAACTCATGGACAGGCAAAACATTTCATAACTTACAAATGACATGGCTTTACATTTCTTAACATTGTTTTTTGACGTAGGGAATTGAATTGGTTGCTGTTATTGTCCGAATTATCTACAATAGAAAAAAATACAAAGGAAGACAAAAAGCATTGAGAGCTCCAAGTACACCTAACAAAAAAAACTTAGTGCTGGTTTTCCATTTCCCCAAAAAGTTACCAAAGTTGGTGCTTCCACAAATAAACCGTTTCAGCGTACACTTGACTCCTACCTACATGACATTCAGGTGTCAACTCATTCTGGAAATTTCAAAAACATCCAACATCATTCTGATTATACCAATATTCTACTTAATGAGAACACACTGCTGTGTCTCTTTGGCATTAAGTTTAGAACAACTGCAGTTATATAATGTCACAAATGTTGGATAAAATTTCCTGAGAGAATGTGAAGAGCAATAGGGAAAATGGAGGAGAATGCTAGAAGCCTAGGTGGAAGTTGGAATGAGAAGGAAAAGAAAAAACAAATTGTGCTGCGTTTTTGTTGACACGCTGTCAATCGTGGACGCCGGCCAGGGGCGTGCCGTCTTAGGCCATGAGGAGGCGGTGCACCTTCTGCAGCTGCTGCTGCGACAGGATGAGGCGGTGGACTTGTTCCTGTCCGCGGGTGCAGGGGATGGCAACACGACCCACAAACACCGTTCCTCCCTGCTTCTCTTCCTTGGCCTAGGAGAACAGCAGAGTATGGAGGTAAAGATCAATGATTCATCTTTAATGACAGATATGGAAAGTGAAAAAGATTCTAGAAAGCAGGTAGGTACACACTTTAACCTGGCGAAAAGTACAACTTCTTTGACAAGGGTTGAAATCTTGTGAATAGAAAAGATACACAAACCTTGGTAATGGATCATATGTAATTGGTGTATTACCTTAACAAAGGAGGAGACTGGGAAGGTGGCGAAGTCAGAGGAGGCCTTTGCTCCTGGCTGATATGACACTACATGTTCAGCTACTTCACCCTGAGAAAAAGAAGAGAAAGTAGCAAAGGTCAATTTCAATATTTGCAAAATAGCAAGAATTTGCGAAACGGGGAAAGAACTTCGGGAAAACAAAGAAGGGCATTTTACTGGCCTGCTAGTTCAGAAATTTTTTTTTTTTTACTAGGCTAATGCAACATTTTCCTTACTGGACACAATTTGAGTGGATAAAGACTGCAAATGCAGCACATAAAATCTGAAACTAACTGTCCAAATTTGCTGATTGCTAGCTGTAGCACCAGTGGCGTGATAGCAGGGACAAACGCCAGTATGTGATTGGCTGATGATGGACGATGTTGCCCGAAAGTTCAGCTGCAGACTTAATTTCTCTGGCTGTAGAAAATGAATAGACTTCCGACGCCAGGAAACAGGATGTTGAAGGGGTCGTTACCTTGAGTTTGTCCAGAGCGTTGCTGAGGCTGTGCAGTCGAGCCGTCTGCTCCAGCAGCTGGGAACTGGCACTGACTGGAAGAAACATGGGAGAGGACAGCAACAACATCAACTACTTCATACAGCTGGGAACAGCAGCTGTAGGATCTGTAAAGTCTCTTATTAATGGAACAAGTACATGCACACACACACCTGATGTCTTCCCGGTGATGTCCACCACTTTAACCTCTGCGCTGAGCTTCAGCAGTGTGGCCAGCATTTGGTCGGTCCTGCGGTAGATGCCGGTGTTGAGTCCCTCTGGAGGCGAGGAGCCCTCTTTGGCTATTTGTGGCAGTTTGGGGAGGCGGAGTGGAGGCAGGGAGGCCAGCTGGGCTCTCATCTTCTCGGCCTGGAGAGAAAAGATACTCTAGGTGAGTCTTCCCAGCCTACACAACACCAAAGTGCATGTGGGGAAACCTCAAGCAAAAGTGACAGGATTGAAAGCCAGTGTACCTTGAGCCTGTTGTTCTCGTTCTTGAGGTGTTTGATGCCGAGTCTCTGGGCCTCCACCTGCTGCCTGAGGAGAGGGGAGTCCACTATCTCCGTCGGCCCTGCCAGGGCTGGAGCCTGACCTGCTGGAGGGAGGGAGTTGAATTTCATATTAGATCTGACAGACATACAGTCACTATGACTCCATCTGCTGGGTTGTGTCTGAACAACATAATTTTTTTCAAAACTTTCTCAGACTTTGTTGCAATTCCCAAATTGTCAAGACCTAGAAGTTAAAATAATTTTCTAGATTTTCCATCCCCATGTCTTGTTTCCAATGCAAGATGGCACCCAGGTGTATAAAGCAAATGAGGAGGATACATAACCCCCACCTGCATACACACAAAAACACACACTAACTTACCTCCAGCGGTTCCCTGGACGATGGAGGCGATTCCAGTGGCAGGCGGGCCTCTGAGGCCCTCGATGGTCGCCTTTGATTGGTTACTGATGCGCTGTTTCAGCTCCGCCTTCTCGGCCTCCAACTGGTCGATGTCCGCCTGCAGAGCGTCCATCGTCTCCTCAAACTCCCTGAGGAGGAGAGGAGGGAAAGAGGAGGGTGAGGGAGCAGAGGGAGACAGAAGGGATGCACATAAGGAAATGGTGTAGAGAGAAACAGAGAGAGTGAGAGACAGTGTTACCCAGAGTGAGAAAATATGCAACAAAACATCGTGAGTAAGGTGAGAAATATTTCACACCTCAATTGCATACAATCTGCCTACAATGTGCAAATGTGTCAATCTCTTCTCTGTTTACATCTATGTCTATCATTCTTACTTCTCTTTCTTCTTGAGCAGGGCGAGGGTCTCGTCCAGTTTGGTCTGAATCTTCTCCACCCGCTCATCGGCGTCTTTGGTGGAGGTGTCCAGCTTCTTCTCCAGCAGGCTCAGACGGACGTTGGCCTCGCTCAACTCCTCTCCCTGGGAGAGAGAGGCGAGAGAGAGAGGGAAGAGTTGGGGAGACGGAAGTAGGGAGAAGAGATAGGGAGGGAGGGAGGAAGGAAAGAAAGGGGTGGGTGGGTGAGAGGGATGAGGGACAGGTAAAGAGGGGGAGGTTGTGGAGTGGGTTAGAATATAAAAATACAAGGAATGCACATAACTGCCTCTGCTAAAGTACATATGGATGTACATTGGCTCTATGTGTGTTACCTTGATCTTGAGGGACTTCTTGACCTCTTTGATGACCGTCTCTCTGTCTTCCAGTTTGACGCCCAGACCCTCGGCGTCTGTCATCTCTGCCCTGAGGGCGGCTGCTCGCATCTCCACTGGAGGAGTCTGAGGAGAGGGAGGGATGGAGGGAGAGAGAGGGGATGGAAGGCATGAGCAAGAGACGAGGAGAGGAATGGGGTGAGAGAGATTAAGGGTAGAGATGTGTAAAACAAATTCCTACTTTTGGATATTTTATCAACTTTTCTCAACAAACTGAATTCATCATGCAGGCCTGGATTATGTGATTCACCAATGTGGAAAAGCTAAGGCATATAAATACCTTGCCCTGTGGTTTGTCAGCATCATACTCTCCCTCCTGCATGGCAGTGGCCATCTTGTTCATGGTAATGATGACAGAGCTGCAGGACTGACGCAGACACTCCTGGGCGTTCACACCCTGGGAGCCGTATACCTTGGTGGAGCAAAGACCACAAAGTGTTAGAGAACAAGGAAAAGGAGATCAATTCACTATACATTTTTTTAACTGAAAACGTATCCTGACACTGTGAATTCTCCTGATGCAAAGCCCACCCAGCATGCAGGTTACAACAAATATGAATAAATATTTGCAAGTATTATTTGGCCAAGGCCTGGTCAGAGTCAGTTTTGTAATGTTGCCAAATGACCATTGTAAAATCCACACCATCTCAAATCTTTAATTTAATCAAAATAGAAAGGCAGAGAGGGAAGATTTTAGAGCATTCAAGCTAAGTGGGCAATTATTTATGTGTCAAGTATTTGGTTAAACTGTGTAGAAGAGAACATAACCTAAAACTTTTAATGATTATTTTGTTACTTACAGCCCACTAAGTTACCCCAACATCTTCACTTAAGGCATTATTGCCAATCTACTGCACCATAAAGTTGCCGATGTGTCATATCGTTTTTTGGACCATGTACATTTTCTGAAGCCATGTGTAATATAAATTACAGATGAGTATCAGGCAAATGCCACATGGCTAATAACAGTCACTCTACCTGCTCCACAGCCTTGAAGGTGTTATCCTCTAGTTTGAGAGCGTTGAGCCCCTCCTGTTCAGCCAGCGGAGCCACCATCTGAGCTCCGGCTGCAGCCACTTCCTGCAGCACAGCGACCACGCGGGTCAGCTGGCGCCTGCACTCCGTCAGCGTCTCCGCCACCTGCCGTTGGTAAGATGACATGTCAATCAAACATACACTGTAGATCAATCATGCAGGAGATATAGTGACAGTGGTCCCGCCTTCTCAGATTTAACTTGTATTCTATCCCACATCAACCATCACACTGACTCATTTATTCACTGCTAACATGCTGTGCTTTGCCTGTGCTTTGGAGGATGCTGATCATTGGACCACAGAGATGTCAATCAAACAGTAATGTGTGTGTGTGTGTGTGTGTGTGTGTGTGTGTATCCCATACCGGTGGTCCAAAATTGAGAGCGGCAGGTACTCCAACTACGTCTGTTCCAGGCATGCGGCGTCGGATCTTCTTACAGAACTGTCTGATGTCGGAGCAGGAAGTGTCCAGGTCCTTCAGAAGGACGGCGAGGCCAGAGCTCTCCTGACCCGCCGCCAGGAAGGCCCGCAGACGAGCCACCTCCGCTCCCATACAGTCCAGGGCACTCTGGGTAAACTGGAGGTGGGGAGGGGTCAAGTTTGTCAGTTATTCACAAAAATCAGTCAGACTGATATTTAAACTGCTTTGATTTCCAGATAAGAGCAGCTCCAAAATGACTGCCATTTGCTATATTCTTATTTATATTATATATTCATATCATATCGCTATGTCTTATCTTAGATAGAAAAAAAGAGCTACATGTGAGTCAGTAAGTTTCCTGCATGACAGCTATGTACTTTTTCCTTGATAAAACAGACAACTATACAGACTGCATAGAAACTAATCTGCTCCTGTTTGCAGTGCAGTTTAGTGATATGTTCAAAAGCCTGATATCTAGGGGAAAAAATGGAAAATCACATGGTT
Source organism: Centroberyx gerrardi (assembly GCF_048128805.1). NCBI lineage: Eukaryota > Metazoa > Chordata > Actinopteri > Beryciformes > Berycidae > Centroberyx > Centroberyx gerrardi. The sequence goes on from NC_136019.1 coordinate 16,193,265, forward strand.
GAGGAAGCTTAAGTACCTTGATGTGGTCGGCCAGCTGCACTGTGCAGTCCTCAGTGTGTTCTGACAGATGGATGCTGTATAGTTGCTGGAAGACAGAACAGCAGTTATAGGTGAGAGTAAACACAGTATTCTATCAAGTCTACACGTTTGTGTTTAAATGGCATTTACTCTTAGTGGATGTAGAATGTGTTCTGGATCCCATGTACATATGAGCGTATACATACATATACAAATATGAGTGTACACTGTATGTTTTTATTTGGTAGTGCTTGGTGATATTAGTGAGTGGCTCTACCTGTAAAGCTTAGTCTTGCTGGTCTTTATGTCAGACAACCAAAGTCCAACAGGCACTGAGACTCATTGAAAGCCATGACATGTTAATTTCCTAATGTATTATATATAATATCTCAATGTGACGTATCCAGGTGACTTGAGTTCCTGCCTGTATGCCTGTGTGTGTGATGAATGTGTTTTTAGAAGATAGATAGGACGCTGGCGAGCTCTTTAATGTAAAACCCCCTGTTTTGTTTACCTGGTAGTACTTGATGGCCTTGGTCAGGGGCTCCACCTGAACGGTCTCGTCCAGTTGGTCTTTGTGCAGCAGGTCGATGAAATAATCCAGAGAGCGCTCGTGGACGCTCATCTCTGAGTACAGAGTGCCCATCCGCTTGAACACCTCCACGCTACAGGAATTCAGAGCCCTAGAAACAAGGCAGGGAAGAGGGGGAAGAATAGAGAGGCCCATGTTGTTACTGAATTAAGCCTATACATCAATCAGCAGGTAAACAATTTACGTAATCAAAAAGCAATTAGACACCAATGAAATGTAACAGAATTTGACACATCCGATTCTCCTGCTACCAATTATCTGATCATTCACCTGACCTTGAGTGAGGATTTACTAGTAAGATTATTAGATTTGGTTACAGGGAAATATGTATAAGTGATCAATATTAAGATTATTTTTTGTTACCAATTCCACTATAAAGTGAAGGAGCTGAAATTTAAAAGGTTACTGTTATATCTTTAAATTCGAAATCCCTGTTTATTAAAAATAGAACTTTAGATCATTAGTTTCTGTCATTTGAGAAAAATGCTTCTGATAAAATCTACTTCCATTACAGAGATCTAATATCTTCCCATGAGTGAAAAATAAAGACAATCAGGACACTGCTTTTATTGCTGACTAAGTCACACATGGCTCTTGACTCATTCTCAAAGGTGTCAGATACCAATATCCTATATATCCAATATCCTAGCCTGTTAACGGCCTGATATCTAACACCAGTGTTGGTGAATCCCTATCTTGCGCTCCGGTCTCACACAGATACACCAGTGATGAAGCTGCTTACTGTTCATATTTGTGCAGGGTGGCCTGTAGCAGGGTGAGGGAGTAGACCAGTCCTGAGGCGAAGCTGAGCTGTTCTCCTGGAGGTCCTCTCATCCCCGTCGCTTCGACCGGGTTCCCGTTCAGGTCAAACTTCTCCTGGGCCTGCTTGCTGATCAGCTCAGCCTAAAGGGGAGAGGACACAAGGCACACACACACACACACACACACACACACACATCAGGTACAAAGACAGATTAAGAACAATAGAAGTAATTCAGATATAGGAATCAAGTTTACGTACAGTCATAATTTTTAAAAACACGCATGTACACACTTGCCCACTTCCCTAATCAGTGTTATGGCTTCTTAATTCACACTCACAAAGACACAGACACAGCCTCGTACCTTGCAGATGAGCCTGGGGATGAGCAGGAGCACCAGTATACAGTCGTGGTCGCCCCCGTGGCGGAGGAAGGAGTCGGGCATGAAGGAGGTGAGGAGGGACACCTGTCTGTTTGCCTGGCCCACCTCCATCTTCCTCAGCTCCATCTCAATGGCCTGGGGACACAGATTGAGATTGTTAGTCTGTAAGGAAGTAAGAGAATGAAGGCCACCGACCACAATAGCCTTCACAGTGGAAACTACAGCCCTATATAGAGCACATCACTAATGAAAACAAATCATGATGATGCCATGTGACAGCTAGGCCTATAGGTGCCACTGGACTGGTAAAATCCTATTCATCCTCATCCCTAGCGTGATGACGCATGCTTGTCTCCTACCTTGGCGTAGGCTTTGGTCTCTGCAAACTTGATCTTGAAGTCAAAGAGCTCTGCAGGAGGCTGCTGAACCTGCTCAGCGTTGGCATTCTGCTGGTTGGTCAGCTCTCTGTTGGCCTCCTAATGCACAGAGAAAAGCACAAACACATAAATATATAGACACACACACGCACACACACAGACTCGACAGTGCAGTGAGCACCTTGTGGTCTCAGGGTGTCTGCAAGTTCCATCGAGTTAAATTTAAAACTTTTTAAGACCTTTAAGTGCCAGTTAGAATGAAACGCAAGATCAATTTCACCAATGAAAGAAATGTGATAATAAAATGTTAGACCTGTCAGAATATGGGTGCATGTCTGGGCTGATTTCTAAAAGAAAAATAGTGCACCAAGAAACTGAAACATTTCTAAGACTTCTAAAGCTAAATTTAAGTAAGTTAAAATGCTTCATTTAACTGTATTCAAGACCTTTGAATGCCTTGAGTTTACAGAATATATTTTCAGACATTTTAAGACTTTTTCAGGACCTGCACACAGAGCCGTAGCCTCTAGTGCATCCTCCGCTCATGTCCTTGAGTATGTGTGTGCTTCCATCTCTCCACCCACCTGTAGCCTGCCAGTGAGCTCCCTGTATTTGTTGATGGTCTGCTGGTAGTCGGCCATGGTCTCCTGAGCGGCCTCCACCCTCTTTTGGGCTTCTCTGAGCTTCACTCCACTCATGTCAGAGTGCTCCCTCAGCTCCATCTCCGTCTCCCTGGCGTTCTCCTGCAGCTCGTCATTCATCTCGTTGATGGCCTCCTATTGGTGGAGGAAGAAAAGTCAGGGGTCACTGAGATATCGATCAAAGGGAGATGTGTTACTTGCTAAAAAATATCTTCTTCTTTGGCTCTCCTTAACTCGTATTCTATTTTGGAAAAATGGAAAAAAAGTCATGTATTCACTTCTGTTCACCTTGAACATACACACACATATATATATATACACACACAGTATATTATATATAAAAAAAAATTCTGTAAACTTCAGGACTGAATTTGTGTAATTGTCTAAGGAGGACTAACATGCATGTAAGAGCATCATAAAAGTTGCTTTGCTGACCAGATCAGTGACGGTCTCTCTCAGCTCTCTGACTTTCTCCTCCAGGTCCAGGTTCCTCTCTGTCAGGGTCTCCACCATCTCCTCTGAGCCCAGAGCAGCATCCACCTGGTAAACACACACACACACACACACGTACAGTTCAATTATGAGATGACAAAGTAACAAGAACATTGTCCTCTCTGTTCATTTAAATGCTCATACTAAGGAAGAAAGAAGTAGCTCAACCTAAACCTGTTCTGTCATGAGCTACATTTCAATTTCAACTTCATTTCTTTTAATATCAGGATAGTGCAGTGTCATGAAAGCTGTATCATCTCTCATTCAAACGCTCTCCCTCTAACCACTTCAGCCCACTGGTCTCCTTGGGCAGATACCACTCTTTTCTCTCCTGCCTCTCTGACTTTACCTGTTCTTTCAGTTCATCGATAGTGGCCTCGGCCTGCTTCGTATCCTCCTGCAGTTTCTCCTTCTGGCTCCTCAGGGTCTCCAGCTCAGTGTTCTTCTTCTCCATCTGCTTCTGCAGCTTCACGTGCTCCTGTTTCTCCGACGCAGACAGGTCACGCATCCTGAGGAGGGACAGGGGAGTTAAAACACAATTTGTTTTCCACTTGGTTTCTATCTAGTATGTTCAGAGAAAGATTCAAATCTTCAAAATGACAGCAGAGAGGGTTATTTCTCCATGTGCTTCTTCTCCAAGTATGTCATCACTTCTCTGTTTCTATTCAAAGTATAAAGTCCTCACATTTAAACATGAACATACCACCTATTTTAAACAGTACACGTCTATTCACAAATGTATATTTCTGAAATGTATACTTCAATCAAAAGCCAGAATTAATTTGTCCAGCTCGTTTCCCAAAATATAATCCCTCAAGAAATATTGTTACTTTTTCTGTATGGGACCAACCAGAAAAAGGCCTCCAGCTCTTTTTAGAGACGACGACATGTGACTGACCTGACCAGCGCCTCTTTCAGCCTGCCGTTCTGCTCCTCCAGCTGTTTGACATGGTAACTTGAGGCGGCTCCATCTGAGCCTGGAGGAGAGAAAGGGAGTCAGATGTGAGAGAGAGAAGAAGATGAAAAGAGGAACAGAGAAATGATGGGAGGGAAAGAGAGAGATTTAGGAGCTGTGGGCGTTTATGGAATAGTGCGTAGGATGCACGCGCTGTTCGTTCTCCCCATCTCTCCCCTTACGCACCTTTCTCTTCGATCTCATGCTTCAGGATCTCCAGGTCCATGGAGAGCTCCTCCACTTTCTCTTTCAGCGAGTCCACCTCCACCTGCAGCGACTCCACCCGCTCCTCGGCCATCTCCTTGTCCAGCGTGGCCATCTCTATGGCGTCCGCCGTGTCCGACATCTCCTCCATGTAGCGGTCCTTGGCCTCCTGCGCCTCGCGAGCTTCCTGGGAGGAGGAGGTGCAAAATAACTGTAGATGCACATAGACTGAGGCGCTACAGTGTAATTCATATTTTCTCCATACATTTCTACTTAGTTCTTGATGTAGGAAATCAAGTTGCATGATATGTAACACCCCCCATTTGGAATATTCACATTTATATTGTATTTTAATTTGCTGTATCCTGTTATTATTTTGTGACTAGAACGACCCAATGTCCACATGGTGATTGTGTATGTTTCATCTCATCTTAACGCCCTGGCACATTTATGCACAACAATATACTGTATATATTAGATTCATAGATTCTTGCCCAATGTAGCTTCTGGATTTCTGGACTTTTCCATCTATCACTCAGCTTCCCATTTACCTTCTTGCACTTTTTTTTTTTAACTTTCTCTCTCCGTCCTTCCTAGCTACACAACCAACCATCTATCTTCTTTAGAGTCTAATGTACCTTCTTGGCCTCTTTGAGTTGTTTCTGCAGCTCGGTCTGCTGCTCCTGCATTTTGGTCTTCCACTCCTGGAGCTGCTCCAGCTGGATCTTGTGTTTCTCCAGCTCCTTCAGCTTGGCCTTGTCCTCCGTCCGCTTCATCTTCAAGGTCTCCAGCTTCTCCTCCAGGTCCTTCACCTGGCCTCGCAGCGACTCCTCCTCCTGAGAAGGACGGATGGATGGAGGGATGGCAGGAAAGAGGGAGAGCAGGAGGGGAGAAGGAGTCAGTCAAGAGTTAACATCATGAAATAAATATTTTGGCTTTTACAGATTTTGTTCCCCAAGCATGGCTGCATATTTTCAAGATTTTCTTTTCAGATAGTAGGGAAAGAAAACATAGCAAAAAATAGCAAAAAAAAATCAATCTGATCCCACCACCAAAAACCCATAATAAGGTGATTACTGTGAATTTTAATGTCCATCATTCATCAATAATTTCCTCAATTATGTGGCTTAAACCTCTTAGTTAACCACGGATGGAAAGAGAGGGCCTCAACAGCACCCTCTGTCAAAAAAACACAGGGAAGTGCAATGCAGTAGTGAAGGAAGAAGAAACCATTTCCTGCTCACACACACTGGTGGAAGCCAACATTGCCCATGTCCATTGCCTCAAAACGTAAAACCATGCATCATGACCATGAAATTCAGTAACATGAAGCACTGTGGGGACATTACAAAACCATAATGAAGTACTGAGGAGTAGTGCTGGGGTCATATGGGGCCTCCGTGATTTAAGAGTTTGTTAGTCAACTCATCATGCCAGATATCATCAGCATGCGTGCAGCCATTAGATGATAACTCTACCTGCTTGGACATGGCAGGTTCCACCTGGTCACACAATGACAACACGGATGGAATGGGACAGATTCATTAAGAAAATGCACGTGATGACAAATTAAAACAAAATGATCAAGTGTGACATACAGTCAAAAGTGGAAGTACTGCAAAAGTTAACTATAGTCTTTAAAAGGGCACAAGTCAGTCTTTTGTGCTGTTAACTGCTCTACAGTGTAATATGGGTTTCACATTAAGAGATAAATGAGTCAGAAGAACAGGCTGTCACCTTCTGATTACAGGTCTTTAGGCAACAGCAAATCAGACACACACTGTCCCAATACATCAGCTTTTGACTGTATCACATTCCTTGATGGAAAAAGTACACTCAACAAAAAGTTATGGATTTGCTGCGCATATCTTGTTTTCAATGACACCAACTAGACTTTAAAATGCACTGTGCACAAAAAACACTACAATAAAGACTCACCTTGCTCGGGGTGGCGGGGGCCGGGGTTGCCATTGCCGCAGGCGTCCCGCTGGGCTGAGGCACGACGGGGGCCCCCAGTGCACCCTGGGAGGATAGGCCCGCCTCGCTGACATCACCGGACAGAGAGGAGGAGAGGCTGACCCGAGATGTCTGCTGACAGAGGCAGGAATGTGTGGGATGGAAAAGAGGAGGGAGGAGAGGAAAGAAAAAGAGAGAGAGCAGAGAAGTGATGGTTAGAGAGAAATAAACAAGTGAACATCTTACAGCTTACAAAGAAAATCAGACAGGCGTCCACATTGTGGAGTACTACCCAACATCGTGAATGCCAACATACAACCAGCACCAGAACAAGAACTCTGATGAACCCAGAAAAAGAGTGAAGATCCCATTCTAGGCTGTGCCGCTAGATTAATCTCGTGAACTTGCGCTAGTTTATGTGGTAAAAATACAATAATCCTCATAACTTCATGCGCCTTCCAGGACCAAACATCACCCCAGTGACCGGTTTTCAGTGACCAAACATTTCACCACTCCCAGTGACGACAGGACAGGTGAAGTACTGCGAGTTGACGGAGCGTACCATGAGCAGCGAGGGGGAGCGGCTGGAGGAACGTACCAAGAGGGAGGGGAGGGAGGTGGCAGAGACCAGACGACCTGGCGTGCCCCACTGTTATCGTCATAAGGAGATATTCATAAAACTTAACAGCAGGGTTAGCTTGACATTACAGAATGAATAAGTGTTTTCATATACATAAATGTGAATTCCCAGGTCAGTTTTACCCACCATCCTCTTCTGATCATTTGCATGTTCCATATGAATTCATAAAAAGCACATTACAGTGCAAAAACTACCACCTGCTCTAGTCACTTAACATGTTGATTTTCAAGGAGAATATCGCTGAGAATGTGTCTCCATCACAGTAATCACATCCCTGGTATATTTATGAATATGTTAAAAGTACCAAGCCGCAGAGCTTGTGCACATCAATGCTATAACCGGTGAGTTTTATGAATAAAGGTTGTGTACTGCTAATTATATATAATAATATAAATACTGCTAATGCATCCTAATCACTTGCATTCTGTAAAAAAAAAAGGTTTTAACATTTATGGCGACTTTTTCTTGAAAGAAATAGTGAGTTTTAAAATGAGTGTGTGCTTGCATTATTTAAAGCTCTGAAACATGATTGCATGGTTCATATGAATATATCAACTTAAAAGCAACCCAATTAATATGAAAACAATATGTTAAACGTATATTGAGAAGCCATGGAGTAGCCAAGTTCATCTCCATAACCTGCCTGCCATGTGTTTGATTGTCCAAAGCACCACAACCTCCATACAAAAGGACTAATGGCTATAAGCACAAACGCTGAAGTGCTTCTAGCAGTGTCAGTATAACTGTAATAGCTGAGGCTGTATAGACCATTATTACAGTCTCTATGATAATTTCATGAATCTCTTTAAAATCACATAATCCTTAAGTCTCATTTGATATCACATACTGTCATTCTATGACTTTGTAATTTTGTGTGTTTCAACTTTTACCAACTTTGGTAATTTACTACTTGATACACTCCGCACTCCTCAGACTGACTGTAGCGACACTAGGTTCTTGTCACAGTCTAACTAATATACTGTAGTTATCCAATAATCTATCTTCCCTTGCCCTTTTGAAGGGCGATCAGGTGAGTTGACAGGTGAGCATTTCAAGTATGTGGTTCTTACCGTAATGGACAAAAAATGCACAACCTTTGAAAAGATTTCAAATATTTGAAGAGGTACCCTTGATTTAACTTGCCAAGCACTTCAACACACTCAAAAAGTTGAAACATCAGTAACACAAGTTTCAGAGGGTCTCGCAATGTTTGGGAGGGAGGGTAACACAAAATTTACTGCAAGTATGGAAAGCTAGGGGGAAAAATGTCCCCATTTTCTGTCATACTAATTTGAAACCTTTCACAGTTAACTGGTGTTTTGCCCCAGTCTGCTGTGTTGCTGTCTGAGCTCCCTGCAGGTCTGTCTGCTGAAGACAAGCTCACCTTGGCAGAGCGACGGGTAGAGGACTGGAGGAGAGGAGGAGGGGATGAGTTGCAGAGAGGACATAGAGGGACAGACACACACACACACACGCACGCACACACACACACATACATATACACACGCACACGTCCAGTGGAGAAGCAAGGGAAGAGGTTAGCAGCACACAAGAAACATCCTCATTGTTAGTCTACAGCCACTGATCACAGCTTTGAAGCCATTTTTGAATTCATAGTCATTAAACAATCCTTGGTGACTCAAGCCAATAAAATGTGAACTCATGCAATAACAATGATATTACAGAGGAGAAACTGCAGTGGCTCATAAGGATCCAAGAGGAAGGACTCACAAACACCATCTCAATGCCTTGAAATAGTTGAGTTTTGGCCTCTAAATGTGAGCATGCTGGATGCCTTCACCAGGAAAACAAAAAAAGTGAACAAACAAAAAATGTCTACAGTACAAAACGATGAGTGGCCAAAGAAAACCAGAAAGGAAAATATGGTGAAAATTATGTTTATCAGTGAAACACATGAGTGACGTCTTGATGTCCCGTGCAAAAGTAAACATATCAATCTGCCACTTCAATACGAAAGATGAGTTTCAACTCAAGTGCGATGAACAATGACCAAGGCAAAGGCAAATGTGCTGAATTTGAATATTTCTACCTTCTTAATGTTCACAGGTGTCTGCAAAGGATTTTCAGAAAAACAAAGATGAGAAGTCAGATTAACAGGTGAGAAGCTAAAGAGAAAAAGAGTACCAGTCTGCCACCTACTGTACAAAAGAGGAAAAAAATTGAGGAGTGGAGGTGTAAGGAGAAATCTGAAACAAAGTACCTCTGCTCAGAAACACAGAGCGAAGGAGAAACCAAAGAATTAATGGAAACAAGTCCAGGGTCACATCACTACTATCTGAAATGGATTTAGGTACTTTTCTTGGATTGATTGGTCTTGTCTAGCACAATTAAACCGACTCAACTGCCCTAGAAAGGGCAAACGTTTCCCATTTCTCATTCCATGCACACAAAAGCAAACTCTCAAACTAAATGAAGGAGTGTCAGTAATTTACTTAACCAGCTCTAATATATGGACATGCAAACAGTGAAGTGCAAGCCATATTTCACAAATCTACATATCCACAGAGATCCAACCATCTTCAAATGGGGGTTATATATTATCAGAGGACAAAAAAGCAATAGGTAATTTATGCTTGCTTACCTGTTTGGTTGTTTTTGGAGTCTCAGGAATGTCTGAGGGGAAATGAATTAAGTATTATTATTAAAAATTGCATTGTCTGTTTTGAGTGCATGGCCTATTCAATGTTTAAATGGTGTGCTTACTGCACAGAGTAAGGTTACTATTCATACCTCAGTCTTTTCATTCATTCATTCATTCATTATGCATATATGATTCAAAAGCAGGAGTTCCAGACAATCAGGACAAAATCCAATCTGTTTTATTCAATCCACCCCACAGCAGTGCTCCTTGCCCACCTTTCTGCTTGGGTATCTTGGCTGTGCCGGAGTCAGGAGTGTCTGGTGAGGTGGCGCTGGAGCCTTCTCCCACCACCTGGATCTGTACAGACAGAGAGAGATGGGGGTGTGGTCAGGACAACACAAGAGGCAGACAAGAGGAGAAAACATGGAAGCAGCAACAAGGAAATCTTCATTAGTAATGACAGTAAATACTGTAAAAAGAAAAGACATTTCCCTGAAGAAAAAATAAGGGTCTCGAAAACATGATTCTATTTGTTTCTACCAGTTTAACTGACTGTGCTGTCAGTGCAACATTTGGACAGGGGACAAAAAAACAAGATTGTCTGACATCCTACAACAGTATTAACTTTTTTCATAAGAATGACAGTATGCGTGTTTGATTATTGGTGACTGGACAAACATAAGGGAGGTGACCATTCCATCCATTGCCGGTGGAAATTCCCTTGCCAATTTTTTTGCAGATTTAAATTGCCTTGATATTGGGTAATTTAAAATGTAGGCTAGTGCAAGACACTAAGGGTTTCCTGTGGTGTAGGACAAGTATAGATAGCTGCCTTGACAAAAGAACACCCAGCCACGACTATAAAGCCCTAAAAATTCCAAAACTCCTGCTTTGATCACAGGGTGTAACTGCAGCATCTGCTGGACAAAAGCAACATTGCGAACAATGGGGATCATAATATTTCGGGAGCAAGCACCAAATCATGCGACTAAAGTTTACCAACTGTTAGAACTTAAACTAACATTAAAGACATATTATCAGCACACCGGGGTGTAAAATGCTGGTAGTTTAGCTCTGTTAGCAAGTAAGTCAGGTCAAATTATTTCCCTCATGCCACTGCAAACCATGACTTTGCACTGTCTTCTTCTCTGTATTTACTGGTATATACTTTGGTAACCTACCTAAGCTGATAATTATGTGACTTTTCAAACACAATGCAAACTAATTTAATTGAGGTACTTTTCAATTGAAATCATGACACCTATCATCGTGAAACACTGGGGATCAGCGATATATATGATGACAATCGGTTGCTAGGGGGATGTATACTATGGCCCAACCCTAGTGTGTATCCATATAAACAGTTCTCATTATACCACAACGCATTTATTTCACTTGCCTGGGACTGTCTGACAAATATCCCGTGGTTTTCCTCGCAAGTGAAGTAGCGTTTGCCCTGCACGGTGCCGTCGTTCTTGCCCTTGGCCTCGTCCAGGATGACGCCCACCCATTTCCCCGTGGCAAAGAGGGTGGCACCCACGTAGGCAACGGTGCCGCGCTGACCCTTCCCTATCACCTCCACTACAGAGCCAACCTTGGAGAGGAGAGGAGGGGAGATTGTCAGCCATTAAGCCATCCAACACATCAAAACTTGTACCTGTATTGAAAAGTGCCCTACCTTGGCAGGCTTACTGCTCTCCACCGCTCCTCCACTGCTCATTTTGCTGATCACTGGGCTGGTCAGCTGGAGGGGTGGGGGGTGGAGAGGATACAGATGGAGAGAGAGAGGGATGAAAAGGGGTAGGAGAAGGGTGATGAGGGTGTGGGAAAGGAGGGAGAGAGAAAGGTGGGAGGGGGAGAGGAGAGAAAGGTTAAGGGCCAGGGGGAGAGAGAAAGAGAAAGAGGGAAATGGAGATGGAGGAGGAGGCGAGAGAGAGAGAAATAGGTCATCGCATGCCAAAGAAAATGCATTTTTGACAGCAAACACTCTTCATTCTTGGTATCTGCTTGATATGTTGATCTTGGTCACTAGACTTAGCCTAACTAATCACTTAACATGTTGATTTTTTTTTAACAAGTAAGTGTGATGACAAAATATTTTCAGAAATGACCACCAGGCCCAAAACAAACAGCTATTTGTTGTGTTTTACATGACAACCTGTGACACCTGTGATTTTTTAACAGAGTGTACAGAGTGACATCAGTGTGCAATGCATGCCCCCCACTCCATCTATTGTCATGAAACAAGAAAGGAGTCAATGATAATAAATGATAGGAGAGCCCTCAGGCCACACATAAACACACTCACACAGCCAGTCATATGGCCCGGGCCACAACAGACATCCTAATAAACAAGCCATCATACTGTCTCGCTCATACAAAGAGGCTCATTCAGGATGAACTGGGTCTGTGGCAGAGCATAAGACTTTTATAGGGCTGTGAGGACATGTGAACTTCACGCTGCCTAATGGGTTTAATCCACAGGGCAGAAAGCTGGAGAGACAAGCCTGATCATTGCTCTATGGTGGAAGCAGCGACACTGGATTTTCTTATTTTCAGTGATAGTTTTGCAGAATCTTCTCAAGTCAATACCATCTAGGATTCATGGCAACAACAGTATGCCTATATTTTAAACAAAAAGGACATCTTCATCTTTTCTTCAAGGTAATCTAGAGTTAGCCTACTTACAGTTTTACCATTCAAAACTCTTGATCTGATGAAGTAAACGGAACAATGCTACACGGCGACTCTTACATCCACTACATGGTAAGTACCACCAATCTGGTCTTGTTTCATTTTTACCATTATTATTAAACCACTTCTAATGAACAAATGCATCAAAGATTAGCAGTGACTTAAGTCAAATAAAATAATATTATTTAACATTTAATGTCCATGCTACTCACCCGGGGGGTATAAGAATGTCGCCTGTTCATAGCCATAATGACTAAGTTAGTTAAGTTGGTTACACCTCCAGTATAAAGATACAACTCTAGAGCTACTATTTCTCTACTTCCACATCCCTCCTTCCGAGAGAGGGAGAGAGGAGAGAGGGAGAGAGGAGAGGACAAAACGTGAACGCGATCTCAGGGAGGGATCCCAGTGATGCATCACGAAACGTCATGGCCGTTTTGAATGGGGAAAGGGAGGGCAATGTAATGTCTAGCTGTGTTATGGCTTTCACACGTCCACGTAGGCTCTATGGATGTGGTTACCAGAGGAGCCAAATGGCATTTTACGTCAATACTTAAGTAAAAAAAGAATAGTTAGCTAATTAAATGTAGTGACAAGATCATGACTTCTTCCCTACATTTAATTTTAACTGTGGCTTGCTAGTAGGTAGGCTACATGGCACCTGTCATTGAGCTAAAACGTCAATCCACAAAAACACTCAATAATATAAATATTTCAGTGAGAAGTATCTAGTAGTGTAATAGCTAAATAATCTATTCCACTCATTGTTAAATCATATACTCCTATTTTTAGAAGTTATCTAACGTAAACCTTAAGTAACATGGCCTCAGACAATCAAAACAATACCAGCTGACTAACATTGGCTAATGTCGCAACTTGATAGCTAGCTAGCTAATAACTACATTAACGTTAACTCTGTTTCAGTTACAGTTGCATTCTTTCAACAAACCACATTCAAGTTAGTGATATGACCATAGCAACTAGAAAATAATTCAGATTTTATTGAACGTTATATCAGGACAACACAGCGTTAGCTAACTGTAGCTAACTAGGCTTACGACGTTAGCAAGCAAGCTAAAGTCAATAAAGCTATGGTGAGATAACTTGACAGGTAGCTAACGTTAAATAGCGGACTTTTGTCACTTACCTGGCATGCACGAAGATACGTTTCTTAAAATGTGGCTGCTATTGGTGTCAAAGTGCACTAACAATATCCTGGATGATAAATCGTTTAGCTTCCTAACTGACTGGTGCAGTTTAGGGTCAGCAGAGAGGAAGAAAAGATGTGCGAGAAATCCTACGGTCACTTCCGTTTCTGCTACAGCCACTTCCGGTGAGGCATAAACTTGGACCGACATGAAATACACATTGATAAATAATTTCTCATAAACATCCACTTGCACAGAACAGTCAAACAGAAGTTACAGAACAATTAACTGAACCAGAACATTTGTTTTTTACTCAGTAAGCTAAGAAAATATATAATGTACAATAATGTCCATTGCAATTCAGCATTGTAAAAAGTAAACTTTCTTTAGCAGCCCACATAGGCCTATAATTACAACCCTGCTGTAACAGTCCTGGAAATACTCCGATAATACGTTGCACGCATATTGGAGACTGGCTCCGACTCTATAAACAAAATAAACTAGGATAGCTGCATGTTTGAAAATAATTTTGAACACTGTCATTTAAACTACATCATACTGATCATTTTTAATGAGACAAATAAAATGTCAACTATTGCCTATAAAAAAAAAATAGGCTGATTGGCTTGCAATCTGTAATCTCCAATCTGGAAACTCAAGCTGGTTTGATGCAGATAAGAAGATCCAAAGGGATTGTGCTGTGAAATGGTTAAATAACCAAACACAAAACCTATAGTGTACTATTCATGATGACATCTACTTTCAGAAAATATTCATATTAAACATACATTTTGCTTTTAAGATCGTGTAATTTGCCTTCATCCAAGGTTCATTAAAGGGACCTCTACTTGACTTCTAATGAAATGGGAATTATACAAATGTAAGATTAATTTCTATTGCATTCATCCATGCTGCACATTCACTTCTTTCTTACACTATGTCCTCATCATACATCAGTGTGTCCAACCAGTGATGGAACATATTCATTATGTATACAATGAGTACAACTGTAGAGCGAGCTTACATTCCTAGATCACAAACATTACAAGCCACATGCAGTACAACGGTCAGGGCCATAGCACCCACTCTCCGTATTGCATACACACACACACACACACACACACACACATGTTTTCATGGAAGTTCCTCCTTGTTCTCATTCAGAGTCTAAGGTTGGGTGGGGTCGTTTTTATTTATTCTTCCATCATGTGAGCTTTGTGAGGCCCTTTGAGACTGTAATTGGGCTATACAAATAAATTTGACTAGACAATATTCCTGTGACCATGAAATAGTCATGTAAGAGAGGGAAAAAGAAGTAGGGAAAGGGGAAAAGAAATAAAATAAGAGCCAAGTAGACAGGCACAAGGGATTTTCAAGAGCTATTGGAGTAGAGTAGAGGGCATATGATTCGGGGGGGGGGGAGTGGGAGGATGTCTTTGGTGCTTTTGTCTTTGTAGATTTGTACAATTTTTGTCATTAACATGTTAAATAACTCAAAAGTTGTTCATTTTCAGAGCCATTTAAAAAATGTTTGCTTTTGTTTAGATATTTCAATAATAATGTACATACATGCTTAGCAGTACAGGGTCTCCCTCTCTTCAAAGATTAATGAACCATCTGGTTGTGCAGTCTGCAGCCAGGAAGGAGGACAGTGCAGAAATATGTTAGAAATGTGGGCGGGACGGGCCAGAGGTCTGCACAGCTGATGTCATGCTAGACTGCAAGACTGTAACTCATACAGTATAACTGTGCACTCATATTGTGCTATAGCTCTCATTTCATGTAGTCTGTTTGTGCATTAAACTCTCTGCAGTTCATTCATTTTCAATACATCTGTGATGACAGTTTGGGGAAACACCTCTGATGCTGCTTCTTCTGCAAGCCTCTGTCAACACATCAGATAAAAGCTCTTATGCTACTTTTCACCAGACCATTGTTAATAGTAACACCTGTGTTAATAATAATAATAATAATAATAATGATAATAATAGAGAACCTTTAACGGATGTTGTGCTGAAAAATAACAGTTACGTTACTTAGTTTTAGGGCCGGGCAATAATTTGATATTGTGGTTTTAGGCTATTGTCTTTCAATAGAATCATATCATGATGAAACAATGATATGGACTTACTGAGACATTTGTCTAAATGAATGGCAAAATGCAAATGCTAATTAAAATCTCTCATAAAATTAGATCTGAAGCAAATTAGGGAATATTATTTGAAAATTTGAGTTGTATCATACTTTACTTACTTTATAGACTAATAGCTTGTTATATATTACCCTGCAGTTCAATACAATACGTCATCTTGCCTATATTAGTGATATCACTATATATCGTTATTCAAATAATTTCTCCTGGTTATTGTGATATTCATTTTGTCCATTTCATCCAGCCCTATAGTTGTGTTAGTTAGCCTATGTGTTGTCTGAAACTCCATCAACTATGTGTTAGCCTATTTCCTAGTTGCTCATGTAACTGCTTTATAAAATTACATCATACATTGCCCTATCCGAGTGATGATGGCCAATATTGGGTATTTCATCTAAAATGTTAAAATGTTTTCTGTGCGCCTACTATTTTTTTTTTTTTGAGGCTGTAACCAAGGCTTATAGTCCATCCAAAGTAATCCTATAATAACTTTTAGAAGGATACATATAAGTATTACAGCAACATTATCCTATAATATAGTGATTAGATTGGAGATAAAGTACAATAAGGTTACTATAACTCACTACTGAGCACCACAGTCTAAGTCCCTGTATGAACATCACAGGAATATTATAGTGATCCCATAGGAGACACAAAATAGGCCTACCATAAGGTACTACAAGATCACTATAAACTCACACACCCATTATAAGTTCCTATGGGAGTATGATAGGGCTTTTTGGTCAGGGTTGGACTGGAGATGCCCTCCCATGTGTTGTGGCCCCTGGCTGCGTCTTGACGTGTAATTAGCCAGAGGCCCGTGCACGGCCGACCAATCAGATGGCGGATGAGAGGCTGTGCCTACCGGACCGGCTGGCAGAGACCGGAGACGGAGCCCCGGCCGCAGCTCGGTGGCGGTGACAGTGCTGACACTACTGACAGCGACTGGAAGCGGCAGGAGAGATCGTGGCAAACAACAGGTCTTGAATTCACCATCCCGTCTCTGTTTAGCAAGGTAGAAGTTTTTTTTATTGTTTTTATTCTCACTTATATAGACTTTTACAGTCGCCATTCCCGTGAAAGTTGCGCCGGCCGTTTTATTTAGCCTCTTTCTGTACGTGGTAGCCGATCACTTGATGGGATAAGGCAGCGCTGTGATGGCTCGACCGGTGTCAAGCTAGCCAAGACACAATATAGGACTTCTGGTTACAACTTTCAAAATAAAAGTCTGCTTGCTGATCGGGCGTTGTGACGGCTATTTGAAAAGTAACGGAGCTTTTATTTTGAAGGCAAAATCTCTGTACTTCTGGCATTCTCGTGTCTATCGCTAGCTAACTTCAAACCGCACTGTCCCGGTGACAGGAGAACGGAACTCGGTGGTGCGCGCAACAACGTCGCCTGACCGGCAGTATACCGGCTCCAGGACTCTCCACTGCTGCCATTCGGTCTGCCAGGAGAATTTAAAGTCAGTTTTTTGTTCACATACGAAGAAAAGAGAAGGCAACTTTATCCAAATAGTTTAGTACAGATGGAGGGTGTGGAGTGAAGTGTGACGCATTACGTCACTCCTAGTGCCACAGTCCCGTCTGCTGTCTGCGCTGCAAAAAGTAGCCACCTCAACAAGTTATCTCCTCTGTTACAGGGTCTGAAAATCTTATTTTTTTTATAACAAGTAGAAAAAAACGCAAGCGGCGTGAGTTAATTTCACTTGTTTCAAATGCAACTTGTTTCCAACCTGTTTCAAGAATCTTCTTGCCTTAAGTGTCATTTTCTCGATAGTTAGCTATCCTGCCTTGATTCAAGACATTGGCTGTTGCTTCTAGAAAATTCCCGAAACAAGTGAAATTGCTTTGGAGACAAGTGGAACCATCTCACCCCGCTTTAAGAAAAATAAGACTTGAAGACCGAATGTGAAACTAAATAACTCGATGAGATGGACACTTTTTGCAGTGTGTGCATTCCTGGACACAGCCTCACCACGAGAACTTCAGAGACGATTTCTAAGTTTTAAATCGCCATAATAATTTCAGTCGGCAATTAACGGCTACATATTACAGCTGGCCATTGATTACTGAAAGCGAGGCTGATGCATACAGCCTTGTTGAAGCTGAGGTGGTTGAGGGTGTGTCTCCACTTCTGTCCAGATTTAGCCTATCTTATGGGTCATATAGAATCTGTTGAATTCTTAGGATGTACTATAGCAAAAATATTAACGAATTCCTAATAGCTCAGGCTTGTATTTTTTGATGGCTAGTTTAACTATTATACAGCTTATAAAACAGGGGAGAATTTGGGACAAAGATGAATAAGCTTTTCTTTCTCTTGATTAAATGAGGAAAAACTGGATGTGGCAGATAGTAAATGTTTTGTTTGTTATAATCATGGACAAAGTGGCTACATTAAAAAAGCAAATACACAGGAATTAAGGAATAACATGTTTAACTGACTATGGCATGAGGCCATTACACCCTGGCCTCACTTCCAAACAAACAAAAAAAAAGAAAAAACTATAAAAAGTTGCTCTGCCAACATTTCTCATTGCCCCTGCAGTCATAGCAGCGGTTTCAGCCCAACTGAAATACACAGTTGTTTGCTATCTGGTTGCTTTGGGAATCTGATCAGCAGTCAGAATAAAAACCTGCCTAACAAGTCACCAATTTGTCCCACAGGGGAAATTCAACCCAAGTGCAGACTGTTTCAATAAACTGAATAGCACGCCTTTATTTTCAGACAGATTTGAATGGGTTGGCATCATCATCAGCAGTCACACTCAGGCCTAACAGACCTGCCGACTAATACACATCAGCAGAGGAAAAACATAAAAGAATGAGATGATATTTCATTGGTGAATGAAATCAAATTCAAAATTGATTTGTAAAGTGCTTTAATCAAATCAAAACAAGTTTGTCACAAAGTGCAATTGTTGATTGATTGCCCACTATAAATAATTAAGCTTTAATTTATGTACTTGTTTGTTCAGGAAAGGTAGAGCTAGTGCGCTGCTGCTGATCAATACAGAAAGTTCTTGATCTTCATTTGTTATTTTCTTCTCTTGTTCCATTATTTGTTATGTGCAGCTGCGGTAAAAACACTTTAAGCTGTCCCCATCTGTGAATATATTAATGTATTTCTGTTTTCAGTTTATTCATTTTGTTTTATTGCTTGTTCATTCCCATGGCCTTTTATTGAATTGCTTTGTTTTGATTTGTTGTTTTATTTTAGATGGCTGACGCGGAGCTGGTGAAGAAGATGCTGCGGGCCGTCCTCCAGGCCAACAAGGGCGGAGTGTCCCTGTCCCGTCTGCAGTCGGAGTACAAGGAGCTGACCGGGGAGCAGATACCACACAAACAGATGGGACACAACCACATGGACGCACTGCTGGCCAGCATGCCCTCTGTGGTCCGCATGGAGCGCAACCGCTCTGGAGAGGTGTGTGTGTGTGTGTGTGTGTGTGGATTGGGCCGGGGTGGTTGGATAGATGGATAGATGGATGAATGTTAACACACATTAGGCCATGATCACATAGGACGTTACATCATTCAACAACTTGCAATCTTGCTATCTAGTGTTAGCTAACCTGAAGTAAATAAAAATGAACAGAAAGTTAGTGATTGCTCTACTTCCTTTTGAAGAAGAGGATGAGGGGCCCATTATGAAATTGAGGATGCAGCTAAAGTTAACTGTGAGGATGAAAGTCCATTGAACAGTGAAGTTCACAGGCATGGCGACGCTCCCTATTCATTTGAATGAGAGGCGTGGAGGTCTGCTTCATGTAAATTTCAGGTGTCTGGAGTAAGTGTTAGCAAATTGAACTGCAGGTGTCCGTTGATTGATGTCTTTTCATGAAACATCTTCGTCCAAGTTCTGCCTGTCCTACCAGAGAGAGCGTTTCAGAAAAACAACTTGCATGTATTTATTTTATGAGCTTAGTAGCATTCAATCGAGAATTTATTCAGGAATTAGCCCTGTACCAACACATTTCCAAACCAATGAAGCATGCAAAATTTTCGTGCATAGCGTTATTAAACGACATTGTCAGTGGATAGTCACACTAAGAGGCAGCTTACTTCTTCTCTGTCTGATATTGACGTAATGCGCGGCATGGCTAAAGTGTAGACATGTTCAACTTGGAGCACCATGGGGAGCGTCCCAAAACACCCTGCATCCAAACTGCCAGGTGACTGGAGACTGGACCAAACTTTTGAAATAACACAGTAGCACGTTCAAAAAAGCGTCCTATGTGATCATGACCTTACACATACAAATACACACACACACATGCACATGTTTATGCACACACTCACAAAGTTAATTAACTGATCATAGCAATAATTAACTAGATCTGTCAGTCTCAAGCCCTGAGCATGCCATGACCTCAGGACAAAGTCAACATAATTAGCCACAATTTCAAGTTGTCTCTCTCCTCTGGTTAAAGCATCTGTTACTATGACAACGCCAAAGACCCATGAGGTGATGCCAAATAATTATCTTATCGCTGGTGGGGTTAACAGACATGTTGAACCATGTGGCGAGTCTCCTCTCTATCAGTGTCTGTGTCTCACTCTCTCTCTACCCCCCATCCCTCCTCTCTCCAGATGGTGTATTTCGCCTCAGTAGCCAACGAGACGGCCCATGTAGCCAAGGTGGTGGCTCGCCAGCGCAGCTCCAAGAAGACGGGCCGACCCCACCTGGTCAACACCCAGATGAGGGTCAAACCGGCCGCCCCGCTCGTCCTCAACGGTAAGATTCATATTGAGACATGCCATTTGTTTTAGTTATCAAATGTCTTAGCCTAGTTTTTGCTTTATTTTCATCAACCTTCAATCCTTCAATCCCTCTAGTTTGTTTTTCTCTGCTTGTAAAGCTTGGATCTAGACACTCAAGCATTTTGGTTAGAAGGAGGCTCATTTTGGCAAAACAACTACATTCCCAGGCAAAGCAAATTATGGAGGGTTTAAAAACGTCACATAAAGCCTTTGTACTTTGTATTTCTTGGTATCTGTTAGAGAGACTGCATCCAATAATAGAGGCAGGAACAGAAATGGTAAATTGAAGGTGTTGGATTTGGGTTTACCCTTACAATATTCATGAGACTGTAATCCAATTTTACAAACTGCACATACCACCTCTAATCTTACAGAATGTCCCTTTTATAAACCTCCACTGGAGAACACACATTAGCTCTATCAAATTACACCGATGTCCCACTTTTACTGAAGTGCTTGGTGGTGCTGTGGTACAAAGGAAGATAATGTAAGACTAGACGTATTTTGTGTTCTTATTATGTTTTTATTAAGTCCATGACGTATTGGATTAAGTGCCATTGAGCGATTACAGTGGATACATGGAGTATACACATATATACACACACATTGCTTTAAAATACACATATAGTGTATGTAGCGGGACATTTTGATTCACAAAGGTCCACAGCAGACAAGGAGGCTGGAATGCTGACTTGCTCAATAATCTGTACGTATTTTTATTTTTCACAAGCACAAATAAAACCGGAAATTAAAAAGATAGATTCCTGAAAAAGTTTCATTTCAGGTTCCTTGTGTGTGGCGGACCTTTGTGTAGTACAGAGTGCAGGAACAGTACAGTGCATGCTTATAAATGATTTGTGCCATTCAAATGTGAATGCAACTTGGCTGTAACACAACTTTGCACTATTAAAAACACACTTGACTGCATAGCAAAGATAACTGAGTGGCCTATGCAAGCCTCTTGGATGAATATCTACACTGCCTATTTTCATTTTGCTGCCCTGCCCTTATTGTGTTTTGCTGCCTAATGTTTATTTTTTCTTGTATTTTATTATAAATCACTGTCTAGTATTGTCTCTTGGCATTTACTTTTTTTGCCTGAATTAACTTTTTCTGTCTGTCAAGAGGGAGTGAATTTCCTCTTGCAGCAAGGCCGTCAATGTGAATAAGAAATTATTCTGAAGGGACCTGCCGAGCTAGATAAAAGTGAAGTAAAAAAAATATAAGATAGAAAATAAATAGTCATGTCTTAAACCTAAGGGGCCCGGCAATAGCCATCCTGTTTGGAAAAATGCTATTGTGTGCACACAACATATAAAAGGTGTGCTCCAGCTGCATAAACAGTGTGTAAATAGATATAAAACGTGTGCACGAAATACATTAATAGACAGAGCCAGTGTAACTGCACCAACCTCTTTTCTGGTGTTGGAGAACTTGTCGGCCGATACTCTCTAACATCCCTCCAGTCTGCATATTGACAATGGTAGAGCCCATTACCTCTCAATATGGCAGCTGCCAGCTATTTCTTACCACCTGTCAGTAGGCAATGCCTTGGTAACTCATCCCATAAATTGAAATTTAAACAACAAATCTATCCACTATGCCCTATCCAAAGCCTCATTCAAATACATACATTTTTACTCAACGAAATATCAGGCTCAGTGCAATCAAGTAAATTCAACTAATGACGGTAAGTGAGAGAAATCAGTTCGAAACTTGCTGAAGAAGCTAAATCGCAAAAAAAAAAAAATGTGTTCGCAGAAATCGTGAAAGTATGCGCACAAAATAATGAAAATTGACTACACAAATGAACTAAAATGAGGGAATGGTATGTACTGTATCACTCAAATGAATCAAAATGAGGTCTATCTCATACCATCCACTAGTGCTACAGTGCAGCAGCAGTGCAACAAGGGAGAAGTAAAAAGTCTATATCGGTAATATGATGATGCAATATTAGCAAGATGCTATCTGTTGGTTTCTGGTGCAGCGGAACGGCTTGTGGATGAATGACTGGCCTATTTTGCCTGTCGCTCTGCGGGGACCTGCAGTTTCTGAAGTGCTAAGAATAAAAGGGAACAGTATGAGGCATCACACACACACACACACACACACACACACATTCTTCTGAACAACTCTTCATTTCATCTTTAGACAGGCATAGGCACACACATATACCTACATACACACACACATGCACACACACACACACATTCCTCTGAACCTTTCTTCATCTTTTCTCTGTATCTTTGCAAACACCCCCGCAAAAAACTAACACACATGCACATATACAAATACACACACACACACACACACAGTCATTTTTCATCTGTAGCTCCATTTGCGGTGCATACACCCCCACTAGACTGTGATGCTGCAGAAAGGGGGAATCAGTATTCTCAGAGGGAGATAGCGGAGGTGGGAGGTGGTAGTGCAGGCAGGAGGAGGAGAGAGAGAGAGCGAGAGAGAGAGAGAGAGAGAGAGAGAGAGAGGAGGAGAGTAAGTAAGAGGGTCGTAGGAAATGAAAGGGAGGGAGATGGTGAAATGGGAAAGAGAGTCAGACGAGAGGGGGGGGGGCTAAGAGAGAAAAGAGAGAAGGAGCAAGAGAGAGGGAGTTACACCGATAGAGAGCAAGCAAGAAGGGGGTAAGAGAGTGAGGGAGGTAGGGGAGGGGGAAGGCAGAAGATAGGGAAGGAGGGAGTCAGAGAGAGAGAGAGGGGTGTTGAGATTTCAGACTAATACAGCCTCATAGCAGCCAAGATTCAGCTGCAAGCGAAGAGCAGCTGATTCACAAACCACCACAGCCTCTCACTCTCTCTCTCTCTCTCTCTCTCTCTCTCGCTCTCTCTCTCTAATCTCATCCTTCCTTCACTGGCTGGGATATTGATATTCAGGCAGAGACAAACCGGTGACTGTGCTTCCATGCTGGTGAGGTGACGCTGCGTCTGCTCTGTGCTCTGACTGTGTGTGTGTGTGTGTGTGCGTGCATTTGCGTGTGGGTGTGTGTGTGTGTGTGTTTGACCTTGCCTATATTTGTGTGTGCATTCAAGCTTGTGCCTGTCTGTATGTGTCTGTATGTGTCTGCAAGTGTCTGGTTGTCTGTGTGTGTGTGTGTGTGTGTGTGTGTGTGCACCTGCAGAGCTACAAAACGATATTGATTGATTGATTGATTGCTTGTTGCCAATAACCCATATAAACAGCATATCCACTCAAGTTCGGTGGGCAACAAAGTCTGAATCTATAGGGAGGAGAGAAAGAGAGAGAGAGACAGAACAAGAGAGAGAAAGGAAAGAGGTTAAGATAGAAATTGCCTATTGATCAGTTTTGAAGACATAGGCTGATGAAGCTGCTTGCTGCACTCTGTCACTGGAAAGAAATAACATTCTGTAGAGAGAGGAGAGAGGTTAAGAAAGGAGGAGTGCCTGGGAAGAAAGTACTAGATTTTGAAAGAGTGAGGAAAGAATAAGAGAGAAGAGCAGGAGGAGGAGGTACAGAAAGTGAAGAAGGAGAGTCGGAGTGGAAGTGACTAAGGGATACGAACAAGGAGGAATAGTGGTGATGTCACTTTTCAGAAATGTGATGTCATGCTGACCAGTGTGTGTGTGTGTGTGTGTGTGTGTGTACACAAGTCCCACTTTTCTTCCTTCTTCCTGGCTGCACTACTGCTGCGCTATTGCTCCTCCCCCACAAGGATTTGTTTGGAAAGTCTTGCAGTTCTGATGCAGGGAACGACACAGAGTGGGAATGCAAAAAAAAAGGGACTTGCTGTTGTCAGGTGAAAGCCTTGTATCTCCAAAAGTGAATTAAGATTTACAGAATTAGTGTTAGACTGATGACTATGCATTTTTAAAATCATACAGTAGGTTTTGAGAAGGTTTTAAGTCCATGGCTCGTCCAATTTTCATCCTCCAATTCAAGAAAAAACATGAAACTCACCAAGTTTTTTAATCTTTATTCATCCAGATAAAGTGGACTGAGCATAAATGATCATTTTCAGCAACATCAAGTCAAGTTTATATAGCCCTTCACCACAAAAGCATTCTCGAAGGACTTTACGAAAAGCAAGTCTACCTAGATCTAACAAATCAACAACCAGTCACAGAACAAAATGATGCAATACAGTGTAAAAACAAAGTAAAACACAAAGCATGTTGGAAGACATATCAGGTCTACCAAACCTATCTAGCCTAGCCTACCCAGCACCACCAACCGTAGACCCTCAGTGAAGAGGAAAAACTCCCAAGAAAAAACCTTATAAGGAAAAAAATGGAAGAGGGATCCCCCACCAGGAGGCTGAGTGTGCAATAGGTGCCGGGACAAAACAATAAAATGGAAAATAACATGGACAATTCTGAGATAACAAAGCAAGTAAGACAAGGAGAAACATCAACATCCTGATATCCTATAGCATGAGTGCAGGACAGATGCAGGGCTTGGATGCTCCAGTATTTCGGGATGATGTCATCTTTAATTTGCGACGTGGCGTCGGTGCTGCTGGCTGGCTGGCTGATTAAAACTATGCTGTTAGTCATCAGATCGACTGTGTCTATAGACACTGAACTCTCTGTGACGCTGCAGCCTCCAGACAGACAGACCGCTCTGTCTCAGCATCAGGTTTAGCTGTGCCAGTGTGTGTGTGTGTGTGTGTGTGTGTCGGTGTGTGTCAGTGTATGTGTGATTGTGGCCATGGATTTGCATGTGAACCACATTTGCTCCTATCTTGCCATGTGTGCTTTATAGACGCATGTAACTATTCCATAATTTCATCCCTGTCTCTCTCTCTCTCTCTCCACAGCCAAACCTCAGACCTCTCTGAGGCAGCCGGACCACCGCGGGCGAGGCGGTGGGAGAGGAGGGGGCGGCGGCCGCGGTGCGGGACATGGCGACTTCAGACAGGCGAGGGACATGAGGGACGGCCAATCCGAGGGCAAGGGCGGGACGCATCCGAACAAGTCGTCCAATCAGAACACGCCCACCCGGAAAGCGAACGCAACTACAGAGAAGTGAGTGGAGGAGAAGGCTAGGAGCAAGAGGGGTGTAAGCAGAGGGAGACATATGAGAATTTTAATACAAATATTCTCTTAAGAGACTTTTGACTTAAATCCAGGCAAAAATACAGTAAAAAGTAAATATTGGGACTGTGAGCTGAAGTTAGTCTTTTAATTTACCTCGCTGTAAACTCCAAAACAGCATTTCTGAGTCTCTGCAGCTTTTTTCCCATGTAAACCCCCTCTACACTTCTGTGTGTGTGTGTGTGTGTGTGTGTGTGTGTGTGTGTGTGTGTGTGTACCTGCAGCCCCCCCATAAACATCCATTACACTGACAGAAGTCATTAAGCAGTTCCCCAGGGTGCCGAATATTCCCAGAGAGATGTTCCTCTGGCTTAACAACCAAGAACAAGTGAAAGCGAGTGGAGTGAGAGAGAGAGAAAGAAAGAAAGAAAAAAAGAAATAATTGGTTTCATCTCTGACGCTGACTATTTTCATACTGTTGCTCAGGTGTTGCACAGCAAAAGAACAGTGGAAGCAGAGGGAGGAGAAGAGGGATTTGGCATGTCCCTCTTGTTTTTTTTTTCTTTTCTTATTTTTCAGTGATTTTTTTATCTGCTCTTTTGCTTCCCTTTACTCTTTCATTCTGCTCCCTCCTTATGGATTCTTCCTGTTTTTACCCTCTTTCTTTCTTTCTTTCTTTCTTTCTTTCTTTCGGTGCTGTCTACTTTCAGTGCTGTCTTCGGTGCTGTCCCTCTTGTTTTTTTTTCTTTTCTTATTTTTCAGTGATTTTTTTATCTGCTCTTTTGCTTCCCTTTACTCTTCCATTCTGCTCCCTCCTTATGGATTCTTCCTGTTTTTACCCTCTTTCTTTCTTTCTTTCTTTCTTTCTTTCTTTCTTTCTTTCTTTCGGTGCTGTCTCTTTCTATGCCTCATGCCCCCCCGCCCCCGCCCCCATCCTCCCTCCCGTGTGGTCTGAGCTGAATCAGAATAGGCTGCTGGTGAATGGGAGGCTGGTTGAACTCTGGCTGGTTTCGGAGAGCAAACAGCCTCCCCACTGCTGCTTATTCAGCACTGGGCTGATGATGTGCTCTCTAGTTTATTCTGCCTCTCTCTCTCTCTCTCTCTACATCTTTCCCCTTCACTCTCGCTTCCTCTCTCTTTGCCCGCACTCTTTCATCTACTTGGTTCTCGCTCTTTCACTGATCCCTCCTATCGTTTCTCCTTTTTTATCCCCTTTGTTCTCCCTTCTCTCGTTCATTCTCTCTGTCAATCCATCTATAGATTGATATTGCTCATACTCATTCAAAATGCCCCATAGTATCCTGTTGTACTTTCTTTTCTTGAGTATAAAAGTCCATTCCGTCTTCCTTTTCTTTCTTTGCTTCCTATCTCTCCTTTGATCCCCCCTCTCTGTTTATAGACCCAATCGATATTTCCACTTCTGAGATTGATAGTCTTTCCAGTAGATTCTGACCTCTACTGGCAGCCACCTTGACCCCCAGTGAGTTAAAGACCTGATTCATTGTTGTTAAAGCAATGCAAGCTGTCCATCTAGCTGCATTGCTCAAACAATGAATCAGGATGAATTCAACTCATTGACTTTAAACTGGTTCTCCCGGTTACATCCATCCGTGGCTCTGTGTGTCTGTCCGCTATGAAAACAACTGACATCAGTCCTCTGTCTGTGTCACTCTATGGGTGCCCTGTGTACCGGCGGCCCTCTGCAGCACAATGGGGCGTCAGGGTGGGAAGCCTGGTGCGCTGGCAGGGGACGCGAGCCCGGCGCTGGGGGGACGTGAGCCCTCGCTAATCCCCGTTCTATTCTCTGGTAGATTAACGCTTCTAAACCGACACAGAGTGAATCAGCACATCTCTCTGTATGCCTCTAGATCTACCACTGGGCAGTATGCAGCCGCGCAAGCTTTATCATCGTTTGTGTATGTGTGTGTGTGTGTCTGTGCCTGTGGGACGCCTGGCATTGCAAGAGGTGAATTCAGCAAAGTAGATGAAATGAGAGAGCCAACACAGAATTACAGTTTAACAAAAACGTTTATTAAAAGCACAGGGGAGGGGAAGGGGAGGAACTGGAGCTAAGCTTCTTCTGGGATGGGGTACATTTGTGGGGGGTTCAGGCAAATGCCTGGGGGAAAAAAAACATGAGGCGAGGGGCGTGAGACTGGGCTGGGTAACTTTTCAAGTCCATGTTACAAGCTGCGATCCCAAAAATGTCACTCCCATTCAAGCCACAGGTTCCTTTGTCGAGACATTTGCAATGCCACAAGCAAAATCTAGCGCACAGAGCAGTCTTCAGTCCAACAGCTTCCAGAAAATTCACAGTTTGCTATTTTATTTTTCATCAAAGAGTGCAACCCGAGATGCTGAAACCGGGCCCTTGTGGCTATTATAAAGTACTGGCTAAAGACCAAAGGTGAATGTGTTTTTGTTGTCCAGGCCTTTAGGACTTAGACCAGCGAAATCAGTGTCATCTTTTAATTCACCTCATAAAATAACTTCCTGAGAATGAGTGAAATTGGAGAAAGGCTGAAGCAAAGCAGTTGCTGTACCCATTGATCTGATTTGAGAGCAGGCTCCAAACCAACAGGCATGATAGTGGAGGGGAGGAGAGGACAGGGGAAGGGTGGAGACAGGGAGAAGATGGCTGCCACCGAATAAGGGAAAACCGCCACACACATGAAGCAGCGATCATCTACAAGACAACAATACCAAAACTCTACTCCAGCCGTGTTATGTGTGCCAAAACAGCTAAATGCTTTACACAAGGTAGAGCTCTTTCTACGCATTCTTATTCTTTGGTTGTCCAGGAGCAACTAAGCTGCCGCCACATACAGTGCAGCACAGTATCCACTCTGATGACCCATTGTTCTAGACCAATGGGGGACGGAGACTATCAGTTTGATTAATGGTTTGTGGTGCTGAGTAAAAGCAAACATGGCTTGTCTTGCACAGAGCTCAGGCCTCTGTTATCTGACTAGAGTTTGTAATACTACCAGGGTCCTTCTCTTCTCTTCTCTTCTCTTCTCTACTCTTCTCTTCTCTTCTCTTCTCTTCTCTTCTCTTCCCTATCTTCTCTTCTCTTCTCAACACTTCTCCTTGTTCTGTTCTCTTGTGTCCAGGTCAGACAAGAGGATGACCCTCCCGTCACGGTTTCAGAAGGAGGTGCACGCTCACCTTTCCAGAAACTCCCAACAGACTAGCTGTAAGTAGGACAGTCCGCTTTTGTTTTCTAAAAATACAACATTTTGTATCGCTTTTTGTCCTCTAAACAGAAGCAAATGTTACCAGGAACTCAATTACTTTAGACAATTCAATCCCAGGCCACCCATTCTAAACACCAGAAGAAGACATACCAAAAGAAATCTAACATAACCTTATAGTTAGACATGAGAAAAAGATATATTTTAAAAGGTTTCAAGTTGTCAGCTCCCAGGTGTGAGTGTGTGTATCTGTATGAGCCTCCCTCCTCTTTAACTACTCTCCCATAGGCCTTTGGTTTAACTAAGAATCTGTTTCTGTCCATGTTGCCTGGTTGAATAACGGTTATATCCTACATAGCCTGGGGCTAAGCGTTGGCCTGTAATGAACTGCATAGCTTCGAGACACATGTGTTAAAGGCCCCAGTCATTTCAGACATGTTAAAGCTCCTAGTCATTTCAGTCCTTTATAGACAGAGGCGACTGTTAAAGCCGTGGTGCTGACTGTTTCAAGAGCCTCTGCTTCCTGGATGTAAAGAGACCCCCCTAAGTGAGGAAGGAAGAGGAAGATATATTAATGTGAAGACCTTGTAGAAGACAAGCAAGACCAGAGCATGAAAGCGCAAGATACTGAATAAACCAATGCAAATCTAGGGATCCACACTTTATGAATTCTTTTTATCAGGGTAATTTAGCAGAGTTTACCCATTTTCTTAACCTGCTATCCTACAAGCCTAAAGTATTTTATTCAGTCTACCTCACATTGCAAGGAACTGGAAAGGCTTAGGCAGTAGACTTAGACACCAGTTTCTTCAGAATAATTTGGGGAACCCTCTAAATGTGAACAACACTCAGGTCCTCAGAGTCTCTGAAAAACACTAGAAAATATCACTCTTTTCCAGCAAATGGAGCTTAGGGTCCAAAGTTAAACAACCAAAGGCTGAGAGAAAAATAATTGTATCAGCCTCAGGCAACATGTTTTAAAGGACCACAGTCTGGCCACTCTTGCAATTCAGGGTTTAGGAAAGGAAAAGTAGCCCCAAGCTCCAATAGTCGATGTCTCTGCCTCTTTTTTCCTCCTCTCTTTATCCGCCTCCTTTGAACTTAAAGAAGAAGAGAATACACTCCAGTTTATAGAAGGGCAGATGCAGGGGCAAAAGCAATAATATCCTCGGTTTGAATATGTGCCTCATTATCACTCCTCCTCTGTTTTTTTATTCAAATCATCAAGTGCCTCCATGTGGGGAAAGGCAAGCTGTACAATCCAGCAGTTCCAGGAGCAAGAAGATCAAGGTTGTGAATACAATAATAGCGTCTGTGTGTCCCCTCTCTCTCTTCCCTCCTCCATTTTTAAAATTTCAATCCTCCAGCTCCCTCGAACCTGAACGAGAGCCCCGGCTCGGGGAAAGGGAAGCCCTACAACCCGCAGCAGGTCCAGGGCCGCATCAAGGAGATCCTGGGGAAGTACAGTAACGGGTTCTGGGTGTCCAAGCTGCCTCAGATCTACAGAGAGCTGTACAAACAGGACCTGCCCAGCGAGGCCATCAAAGACCTGGAGACCTGGACGCACATATGCACCGTATACTAACCTTATGTTATTATGGTTATTTGTTATGGTTTACAATCATAATAAACCTGTGAAATAAGTTCATAGTCTCTATCACAAGAGAAGGAAATCAAATTGTTTTATAATCAGTCCCTTGCATTGGTCTTCCTAGGTGGAGAAACCCTGCAGCAGCAACCCGTCAGAGCTGCTCCTCTACCCCGCCAAGGAACAGACAACCACATCGTCCCCCTCGCCGCTCCCCAACCCGAACTCTACCGCTGCCCCCCTCCGGACTCCCAACACCCCCACAGACAAACACCTGCAGTCCCCCGCCCCGCAGAGACCCCCCGCCGCCCATCTGACCCGCACCAGCTCTCACCCGCCTCCTCCTCAGTCTCCCCCATCCTCCTCCTCCTCCCCCAGCCCTCCCTCCTCCCCTACGGCCCTCTGTCCCGACTTGAAGCAGAAGCTGGAGGAGCTGCTGGTGAAGTACTCCAACGGCCTGTGGGCCCACGCTCTGCCCAAGCTCTTCCAGGACACCTACAAAGTCAGTAATATATGTTATGGTATACACCCCAAAACATCCTGACCATCATTGAAAAGCCGATTTCAGGCAAATGGGGGGTTTTAGGCACTTACACACAGGGTCACACACAGATACAAACCGAAAATGCATAATATATCCTAATTATTTATTGCCATTTTAATGTGAAAATGTGAAAGTTAGCATTAGGATTTATTACTTTTTATTGGTATTATTTTAAAAGGCCAAACTTCCCGGACACGTCCTGGAGAACCTCCAGCTCCTCTCCGACATCTGCACCATCGACTACCCAATGCCCGACAACCCCAAGAGGGCCATCCTGTACAGGAGGAGCAGCGCTGGAGGAAGAGAGGACGAGAACTGCAACAGGAGGGACTCCTCGGCCAGCGAGGAGGAGCTGAGGGCAAGGCAGGAGGTGGGGAGGAGGCTCAGTAACCAGGCGGTCCCTCCTCTGCTGATCCCCAGAGAGGAGTACCCCTCTGTGCTGGTGGTGGAGGCCACCAATACCAATGGAGTTATACTCAGGTAGGAGAGAAGGGTGTTTGTGTGAGTGTGTGTGAGTACTGTCAGACTTGTCAGTGCCTAAGTGTGATTATCTCTCCCCTCAGGTACATCGGTGAAGGTTACTCCCAGGCCCAGGAGTCCATGGAGGATGAAATGAGGGAGTTTTACGGCCTGAACCAAAGCAGTCCAACGCCTCTGGCCTCCCCAGCCTCGGGGCAGCTTGCTGCCGTCAGGGCCGAGGAGGAGGAGGAGATCCTAAGGGCTCAAGTCTGCGAGGTCATGGCTGACAAGGTCAAGGTGAGAGGTCAAAGAAGAGGAAATACCCAGGACGTCGGTCATGCAAGGCCATGTAGAGAATCCAGGATTTTACAATGCTGTTTTCTGCTTTATTATGATTGTACTGATGATGAGGATAATGGATAATGATGTTGTGTGTTTGCTATTGGCTCTGTAGGTGTACTATGTGGATCATGGCTTCTCAGAGGTGATCAGCAAAACCAAAGTGTTTGAGCTGCATGAGAAGTTTTTCAAGCTGCCTTTCCAGGCGACCAAGTGTAAACTGGCAGGTGAGTCTGAACTGAATCCACTCAGGGTGATTGGGACAATTCATGGGGGGGTGGGGGGTTTCCAGGAAGTCTGAAAACCTTTTAAAAAAATAAACATATACATATTTCTGTCACCGTCTGTGTGACAGTATGGAAAATTTTATAGATGTGGGGCACCCTCTGTGAAGTGTTGTTTTAAACATGCTGCAGGGGATGATCCTCCCCAATGTTTTGAAGGACAAATTTGGTTGTTACAGTACAGTTAACAGCCATACATTTTCAGACCTTTTACCCTGTGATTTACCAAACCCCGCCCTGCATTTTCCCCAAGCCCTGTCCTCTTGAGTCACCTAATAGAGAAGAACCACTCCACTGTTTTATCTTTTGCACAACTAAAAAGTCACATGGTGAACTCTCATAGCCTAGAAATCCCATCCAGCTGTAGCTTCTTTGGGTCAAAGAGCCAAAGAGTCTGGCAAGAACTGTGAAGAAGTGGATGTTATTTAGGCTCTGGTGCGTTGGTGGTTAATCGGAAGAGTTTCAGTGGCCCTCCCATCTTGAGTGTGTGTGTGTGTGTGTGTGTGTGTGTGTGTGTTGAGGGAATGAGATCATTGTTCTTGCCTTCATGTGACATGGTAAACTAGTTCTAACCAGCTTTCTTGCCTTTCTTCTTGCCTTCTTGTTTTTCTCTACTGTGTATTCTTGTCTTAAGGACTAGGATTTTTGGAACATTCTATTCTAAAGGACTGGGATACTGATTAGTCCATGTGCTTTAGTATTGTCATGTATAAGATTACACACGTAAGATACATTATATAAGATGGGATGCAACTTTCATTGCCTGGCTGTGATGCCTGCTCTTGATGATCAAGAATAAATAGCTATTCCTACACAGAGACCATACTTCACAGTTCAGTTGACATGAATGTAACTCTGTGTGTGTGTGTATGTGTGTGTGTGTGTGTGTGTGTGTGTGTGTGTGTGTGTGTCCAGGCCTGGAGCCATTCTGTCAGGAGCCTGCTGTGCTGAAGAAGTTCGAGACCATGGCCAGTGGAAAGATCCTATTGGCCGAGATCCTGGAGAGAGGCCAAACCCCGCTGGTCGTCCTGTACGACACGTCACAGGATGATGATGTCAACATCAACGCTGCCTGCATGAAAGCCCTGCAAGACAAAACGCTAGCCAGCCCCTTACAGGTACAGCAGATTGTGAGTGTGTAATCTCTGAACAGCCACATGAATACAGCTTTTCTGACCGCACACACGCACACACACACACACACAGCGTGCTAACCCGCTATCGGTGGCCCTCCTCAGGTGAACAGTGCCTATATGAATGTGACTGTGAGGAGCGTCTGTTCAGATGGGACCATCTACTGCCAGCCGCCCTCCAGAGGCCTTGCCAAGCTCAATGAGATACTGGAGAAGACAGAGGCCTACTTCCACTCACAGGTTAACACTACGCTTCATTTGATGTCTCAGTGCCCCTCTGCACCTGTAAAAGTATTTAGTTTTATTTAGTTTGTGACACAAAGTGGCACAAATGAATGAAACCCCAAAAATCACTTCCAATATGTTAACCAAGTCTTTTGCTATTCATGGAGTTACTACTCTTAACCCTTGTTAGACACTAAGGTACAGCCGTGGAGCCGTGAAGTTGCATAACAATGAGCATAGAAATCGGAACCATTTCTGCTGGTTTATGATGATTTTCACATCAGAAGAGATGACCAAGCAATCTGAACCCACATTGCCCTCCGTGAATGTGTGGGCACTTGTCTCTAGAGAAGATTACAATCAGACAGCATTGAGATAAAGGCGTTTCACTCATATTAGAGGCTTCTGAGAATGTGTGTTATTGTGTTTGTGTGTGTGTGTGTGTGTGTGTGTGTGTGTGTGTGTGTGTGTGTGTGTGTGTGTGTGTGTTTGTGTGTGTTTGTGTGTGAATTCTAGTGTGTATGGATAGGAACCGTATTCACAATCAGTGAACGGAGCAGATTACTACTGACGCATTCAGCTCAAAACCCTTTTGTGAATGTGTTCATGCTGTGTGTGTTGTCTCTCTCAAGTAGAGTTGACAGATTGAGATTAGGATGATAATCTGGAGTTAGGACATGGCCAAGCCACTTAATCTGTTAGCAGGACAGCTGAGCTGATGCTGTTTTGTAGGCATGCTACTGTTGTCCTGTAAAGCTAGTAGTTACAGTTCAGTAACCTCTTGCTGCAGTGTTCAGGTTGTTCAATATGGAGTCTGGCGGTGTATTTTACCAAGCCTGTCCAATTTAACAGTATATGCAAATTTGTATCATGTTTTCTAAATTCCAAGACAGGGCATTTGTAATCATCAAGCGTATTAGGAAGAAACAAGCTGATCATACTAAAACTATTCACACAAACTGAATCATAAGAGACTCTAGTTTTGTTATCCTAGTTACAAGAAGAGCTGAATACAGGCTCAGCATGAAATTGCATGGTGGAGAACAGCAAATAGCAAAAATATTTGAACTTGTGCAGTAGCTCCTTCTGCTGTTGTAGTTGGGTGTGACCTTGACCTTGGCATCATCAGATTTTACCATCGTATCTCATTGAAAATTAATAGTATTTGATTTGCTGTGAATGAATGTAGCATTAGGATGGTAGCAGAACTCTTCTGGAATTAAATTATTTACCATTCACAAACCTAGCATGCTGTTTCTCCAAAATCCTAATCTTTGATGTCATAGCAGTGTTGCTCCTTGGACAACTGACTTTGTGTTTCAGTTTTTACAGCATTGTTTTATAGCAGTGATATTTGACCACCAGTTTCTTGGCTGTCCCACTGACCCTCTGTTCCAGGTAACGTCGGAGTTCCTGGTGTCCAGACCCTTCTGTGGGAAAGTTTGCCTGGCTCGTTACAAAGGCAAATGGTCCCGCGTTGAGGTGAGATGATACTGTTACCTACAGCACAGTTTCAAAGAGAATTGTTAGTATGAATTATTAAACACATCCCCATTGGCAGCTACAGATTTCCCAACTGTTTCCCCCTATTTACTTCTTTTATGGATTCTAAAAACTTTCAAAGGGACATTGTAATCTATAATATTTAGCGACCAGTAGGAATTGCAGCAACATCGATAGGACTTTTCTCTTTTCTCTTGTCCAATGGGTGGGGAGTACAGGCTGGAAAGTGAGTTTTGAAAGCCAGAAATTTCAGCCCCTGGCAGAGTAATTGTTGAATCATTGGTATTGATCAACAACCCTATCAAGCCAAATATATTATGATCATTTTGTGTTATGGGGCAAAGAAAATCTTACCCATTGCCCCTTTAAATATAATTTCTAAACATTTTAATATTAGACAATTACAGCAAAGAGACACCATTTGTTACAGGCATAACATTTTTACAAGTGCAATATCTAACAGCCATAAAAAATAATAGCCTACACCACACAGAGAATACAACAACAGTTAAAATATATTGCAGGCTAATTGATGGGCTTGTGGGAATCCTCAAATTTGCTAGGCTGCTCTCACCACTCCTTGTGGCTCACCAACCTTGACAAAAGCCGTGTTGGACGTTTTGTTCACTGTTGTTGTTGTTGCTGTCCAGGCTTCTGTAGAAGTGTTTGAACTGTAAAAAAAAAAAAAACTTAAGCGCTACGTCTCCCTTTCTGTGTTTCTGTCTGTAGATCACCAACCTGCACGGCAGCAGAGTGCTGGACATCCTGTTCATTGACTTGGGTGTCCAGGCGTCTGTAGAGGTGTTTGAGCTGAGAGAGATCCCACCGCCGTTCCTCCGAGATCTTATGGCCATCCCGCCACAGGTCAGTGTGTGTGTGAGAGAGAAAAAGAGAGATAGGGTAAAGAGAAAGAAGAAGTGCAGGGGAGACTGTTGTGTGAACCACTGTTACGTGTGTAATTGAGGCAGCTTCCTCATTTGCATGTGAGCATATCTGTGAAAATGTGAACATACTGTACATTGTGCGTATGTATTTGTGTGTGTAATATGAGCGAACATGAATCCATCTGTCAATGTGTGCATGTTCTCCAGTAAGCTGACCTCCAGCACCCTGTGTTTAGGCTGTGAAGTGTTGTCTAGCAGACCTGGCGGTTAGTTTGGGCTCCTGGACTCCAGATGCTGTCCAGTGGCTTCGGGAGAGAGTGCTCAACTCTACCGACTGTAGCATGAAGGTATTCAACCCTCTTTCTTCCTTACTCAAGTTTTAAATAGAACACAAATGTGGTCTTTAACCCCTTTGAGCTCAATCCTGTCTACTGTGATGGGTATAGTGAGGAACCCACATCCAGATCTTTTTTTTTTTTAGAAGTATTGAAATAATGCCATTTTTGCCATTTTCCCTTCTCTTTATCTTTCTCACTCCTCTCTCTTTCTTCCCCCCTCCCTCCTTACCTATTTCTCTCTCCACTTGCACCCCCGTCTCATCGCTCGCCCCAAAGGTTGCCAAGTTGGACGAAACTAAGCGCTGCATCCATGTCCACCTCTTCACCGACAAGAACTTCCACGACCCGACCCGCAGCCTCAACCATCAGATGGCCCAGTCTGACCTCTTTAAGCAGCAACCAGATGTCTTCCTGACCAGCCACAGGTTTTTGCCGCTTTAATATTCAGCTGTATTATCGCTCTGCTATGTGTTGTCATATACCAATCACTTTTATTTTTACTCAAATTGGACGTTGATATGGTCCTGCATGCACTCATGACCTTATTGTTTTTTACTTGAATGTATTTTTATTTTTGAATTTAATTTATTTTATTTAAATGAATTTATGTGTTCCCTTATACGCAAAGCAAGTTTTTATCCATACTTTAAAAAAATTATAACTTACAAGGTTTTCATCCAATGGCAGTGATGTGCTTTTTTACATTTTCCATACATGTTATTTTTCACATGAAGCACTTAGCTGCTGCTCTTATACAGATCAGATCAAAGACAGTGTAACCCATATAGTAGTTCAACAGTTGTGAATGCTATCATTACAAATGGACAACATAATGCCAAGAACTTTAACAGGGCAGAGCCTTTGCTGTTGTTTTCTAGCATACGCAAATATCTACCTGTATATCTTTGTTCTCAAGAGGACTCAGTAGGTTCAAATCTTCAATAGTCTTTTTCCTGTATCACTTTGTACAGTGTGTTGTATTGCTGCTGTATGAATTGCACCTATTTCAATAAATGAATTTGATTTCACAGTCCCACCAAGACTTCCACACCCACTTCATCCTCCAAGACATGCAGTACCAGTGACACCTCTAATGGGAGTCCAACCTCGACTTCTACCCCGACCAAACCTCATCTCAGGAGGGCTCTATCAGGGACGGGGCCCAGAGGAGGAGGAGGAGGAGGAGGGGGAGGAGGAGGAGGAAGCACGACCACCACTAGCCCACCACGGACACCCCCATCCCCCTTGTCCTCCCTCCAGCTGCCCCCTCTGCTAGAGCTCCCCCCAGCAGGTAATGATGATAATGGAAATCTTCTTACTTAATAAAGTGAAAAACTCCCAGGCTGGTAATTATAAGCTTAGGAAGGCTTATATGAAAGGACTAGAAGATTTCCTTAAAAAAATGCTACTGCTGCTGCTATGTATTGGTGCAATTCAATCCACTAATTGTTCATCCCATGTCTAAATTTGCACAGTCATGGTCGACCATTAGAAAAATATTACCTCCAAAAATCAAACTCCTGATAAAGCCTAGAAAATCACAACCTTAATGACAGTCTTCTTCCCCTCAGGTAACAACATAGACATATATGTATCCGTGGCTTGCCATCCAGGCCACTTTGTACTGCAGCCGTGGAGAGACATGTACAAACTGGTGGTGCTGATGGGAGAGATGATTCTCTACTACAACAAGACCGAGGAGAAACCACTCAACATAGAGAAGAACCAGATATATGCTGCCAAGGTGGAGAACAAGTGAGTGAAGTGGTGATTTGATTTGATTTTAAACTTTAAAGAGTAACTAAACCCCACCTAAATCTGTGGTGAAGCCTGACACCTAATGGTGAAAAGTAGGGTACAGAACTGGCCTTCTGCTATTGGCTGGTCTCTGTGCCCTGTTATGTCACCCTCTATAGAGTACAACAGGTGGTGACATCACCTGGCACAAAGACCAGCCAATAGGAGAAGGCCAGTTCAGTACCCTATTTTTCACCATTAGGTGTCAGGCTTCGCCAAAGATTTGGGTTTGGGGTTTAGTTACTCTTTAAATACTTGAGAAAGTATTCAGCGTGGAGGAGGTTGTGTTAAGATCGATGGGCTGGGGTTGCAAAATTTCTGAGTTATATCTTAAAGCAGAGTACATCTCACATGTTATTCTTAAAGGCATATCTTGACATTTTGAAATAGTGGATGTACACCAACAGGCAAAATTGCAGAAGAAAAATAATTACATTTTTAAGCTGAAAATCTGTTGTTTTCTGCCTTAATTGTTTGGATCCTTGTATTTCTTATATGAACAAAAGTAAATCTTGTAAAAGTTGACGTCTAACTTATCTATCCCCTCCTCCTCCTGTCCCAGCTGGCACCGGGTGTTGGTGAAGGGAGTTCTGACCAATGGGTTGGTGTCTGTCTATGAGTTGGACTATGGTAAACATGAGCTGGTCAGCTGCACCCAGCTCAGACCTCTTATCAAGGAGTTCAGACAGCTGCCATTCCAGGGAATCACTGCTCAGCTGGCTGGTGAGTAGAGAAGAGGCGTGTACGGGCCTGAAGGTCATAGCTGTAACAGAACCGAGCGTGATGGCTGCTGCTATGGTGTCCAACATCTACCTAACATTAGCCCAGATCCATGCCAGTTTGTAAGAGAGAACATCACATCAGACTTCATGCCAAAAAACTGGTAGTTGCCTCGTTTATCAGCAACATCAGCAACATACATCACTCGAAAAACATAACTCAATACTTAGAGCGCAAAGCCTACCAGTTCAATGTTAATGTCATGTGGAGATTAAGTGCATGACACATCCATAATGCATGGCATTGCATCACCTCACATCTGAAGCGTATGTGGCAGTGAGCTTAAGCTTCATGGCTGACTGGTTCTTCTCTCTCTCCCCCAACAGGAGTGAAGCCGAGGCAGTGGTCGGAGGAAGCCTCCATCGTCTTCAGGAACCACGTGGAGAAGAAGCCTCTGGTGGCCCAGCTGGAGGCCGTGCAGGAAGCCACGAACCCGTGGGACCGGAAGTTGACGGTCTTCCTGGTCGACACTTCACAGGAAGAGAGGGACATCTGGGTGCACGACATCATGGCCGAGTTTGCTGATGAGCTGACCAATGAGTTGTAGACAGAAGAAGCGCGTCAACAAGTGTTACTATCCAAGCAGTCGACCTGTCACTCACGAGGATAGTCAAGATAGAAGAGGCTGACCGACCGACCGACCTACCACTAAAAGAAGGAAGGAATGGAAGAAAGGAAGGAAAGGTTAAAGAAGAATCAAGAAGTATGGAAATGGAGCAGTTGCATAGCGTAATGAGACTGGCAATGAAAGACGGGAGGAGTAGCTGTCTGCCCACTACCGCTAGTTGTGTTCTGGACTGTACAACAAAGGATGTTGTGATGTGAGTTTGAGTGACTATGATAGTTGGACGATACACACACATGCATGATGTTTTGGTCGAAGCTCAATTACCATCTTTGTGCTGACTACGCAGCTTGCCACACACACAAAACGCACTTGAATCTATCCATAATGGTTTCACAAAGCTGTGGAAATAATGCAACATGCATAATTATACCATTTGGTGGGCGATTTAATCCAAAGCAGCACCTTACAGTTCCGGGAGTGCATCCATTTTTAGTGTGTGTCATCCTTGGGAAAACTGAACCCCCTCAGCCTGACCAATGTGAGCGTCGTGAGCTACAAAGAACCACAATACATATAATGCATTCTAAGCAAAAGCGCACAAAGTGAAATATTTAACAAAACAAAGTTGTCAGATGCGAGGAATACTTAAAGGCCTATGTTTACAAAAACCTGCATTTTGGAATCTGACAGTCGCTAGGTTTACAAAAGCTAGTCCAAGCATTCCCCTAAGAGGAGAAAGAGTGGAGGAGTCAATGATGTCAGAAATAGGAAGTAGGACGGCCAATGGGTAGTTTCAGAGAGCGAGATGTGAAGCAAGAGGGATACACACTTCCATCTTTGCTTAAATCCCCTTATGCAGATGAGACTGCCTTCGTTTTGGTTAAGCGTGATTTAGCGCGTCAAACGTTTTGGAACAGAATTTTTGTTTTTGCGATTGATTTATTTGATCTCATGGACTGAGCACAATATTTACCTTCTTGGTAAGCTACTGGAAGTGTCTTAAAGTTAGTGAAAAATGTTGTTTTTTTTTGCAGTTGCTCCCATTTAGCACATGCATGGTGACCCGATGTCTGCTGCTGGTCACTGGCCAAATGAACATAAGTTAAACTTGATATGGTTTGGTGACGTCAGCTATGATCTTTTCTTTTTTTAACTTGGCCATCAAATTTTTTGTACCTCCTGCCACTGCATTTAGATGTGCACATATGTGGGATTTCCCATAATTGATAGAAGGAATTGAAGACTGTTTTCCTGTAATGGGATGATGGCTAGCTACATTTTTGTTTCTTCCCCATTTTCCTCAATTTTGAACTAGATGAATGTGGTCAATAATTTGTCCCTTCTTTACCCTCAAACACTGAAGTGACCAGGGGCCTCATGTATAAACGTTGCGCACGTACAAAAAGGTTGCGTACGCTGGTTTTCACGCACACGTCGGGATGTATAAAAATGAACTTGACGTGAGAATGTGCGG
Source organism: Centroberyx gerrardi (assembly GCF_048128805.1). Taxonomy (NCBI): domain Eukaryota; kingdom Metazoa; phylum Chordata; class Actinopteri; order Beryciformes; family Berycidae; genus Centroberyx; species Centroberyx gerrardi. The sequence goes on from NC_136019.1 coordinate 16,233,767, forward strand.
GCCGTCCCGCAAACTTTAGACCACGCGTACGCACATTTGTCTGGCTTTGTCAGTTGGCGACGCCAAACTACAAAGTAGTGAAACTCTCCAAATGTTTCAAAATAACGTTTTCACTCAATTCACTGCGCTATATCTATGAAGTAGTCTATGAAAAACAAGAATTATTTCCGCTGATACACCATAATAGTTTGGTTATTTATGTGGATAATGTTTAAGATTAGAAAGGCCAAAACCCATCTGGCATTGTCATTTTCAATTGTTAGTTCCTCCAACACTGGAGGAAAATGCTATTTTTTCCTCTTTCCATAACTTTTCCTAAATATAAGGGTTTTAAATGAATGAAAAAAGCCACTCAGGAAATAGATACAGGCACTCTCCGCTATATTGCCGCGTTGGTTTGTGTGAATGTACGTCTCTCTCTCCTCCGGCTCGCATAGGTCTGACTTATTGAGCGCAATGAAAACCTAGTGAAACTAATTTCCCACAGATGACATCAGGCCTTACTCACAATGCCAAAACCAAGATCGCCAGTAAACTGGACAGTTTTCTTTGTTTATGTGACATGGAGATGTTAACGCACGTCGGGGACTGTACAGTTGCCGAGGTGCACAGAGATCCATGGTACACAGGAGGCGAGGCGCACAGATCCATCTCTCCTGGGAAGAAAACGCAGTGTCGGGTGGGCAAATGCACTTGGAATAAGTCCTGGAACAGCTGTGTGATGTCCAAACGATTTGTGTGTAGTACCTGCTCACACAAACCACCGAAGCTGTGCGCTGACTGCGGGACTGAACGGTAAGAAAGGAAAGGCCACCCGTGCGTAAAACTAAAAAAAAATAGTGTAGAAAAAAATGCCACAAATGGAAAAGCACATTGCCATATTTGGAGCGGACATGTCACATTATATGGTTTTGTTTTTAATCTTTGAATCAGTTCAATTGTGCAATTTTACCTTTATTTACAAAAACACTGCATGCGTAAAAGCACATTGGAAATATTTGGAGAGGGGAGCACTGAACACAGGCACATTCACCATCGTTTTTGACAAGAAGGTGACAAGAGGGGCGTATTTATAGTCATTTCCATAGTTAATTGTGGGAGGAGACAAGGCGGGGTGAGAGGCTTGTGCATGTGCGCTCAATTTCACGTTGATTGGGATGTATAAAGGAAAGGTGCGCAGGACCTGGCGTGCGCACGGTTTTATACATCTGAAAATTTCTGTGCATAAGTACTTTTCAAGTTTTGTAAGTACGGCATCTTTCAGTATGAAATCTACGCAGTCTTTTATACATGAGGCCCCAGATCTATTTTGTGCAAAATAACTGACAGTAAAGTGAAAATTCTCACTGTGCATGTGTTAAAGGCCAATCCCTGACTCCTGTGACGGCAATGCCTCATCCATCTCTACTCCACCTCTGAAACACTGATGCCAGTTTGGCAACCATTTTCTATTTTTCCCCCACTCATGTGACTTTTCTGCTTTTTTAGGGGGTTGAGTATCTCTTATTTATTTTTCATTTGTTTCTTGTCTGACAATGAGACTTTTATTTCTGCAGATTACGTATGCTGCATGATATGTTGGAGATTTTGCTGACTTGTGTGCACATATAGTTTGATATTATAATAATATATAGGTTAAGTTACCAGTAGTGTTAAGCTTGTAGACTTTCAAATAGGAGACAAGTTGACATTCTGCTCATGGTTGGCACCACTAACAAATGTTGGCCTTGTCAAGCTAGAGCACGATGTAGGATTTTCTTCTGAAATGTGACTTTTTCTTCCTGACACACCTGCACCATGGTTTTGGATTTGCAAATGCTTCTCCAATTCTAAGGATAGTAGACTTGACAAAGCTCAAAGCTGCATCGCCATTAGCAAGTGACAGGGGTGACATGAGGTTAACTTATATTGTTTAACTTATCTTCTGTAGATCAGTGGTTCTCAACCTGGGTGTCGGGACCCCCCCAGAGATAATTCTGGGGGGGTCGCGAGATGATTTATGGGGTATGAAAACAACATATTTCCATACAAATTTATTTCTTTGATTTTTTTGGCTACTTTTTGCTTTTTTCCTGTGAAATACTGAATAGTTTTCAGCTTCTTGGGCTCCTCTGATAATCAAACAATCTGAAAACACAAAATCATTCTTTAGTTGAACTGTTCAACACCATATGGACGCCTTCTTGGGGTCACAAGCAGGCATCGGTTTATTTTAAGGGTCACAAGCCAAAAAGGTTGAGAACCAGTGCTCTAGGTGAGGATCATTACTTTATCATTTCCATTTTGTTTAACAATGACCTGGAGGTAATGAGAGAAACGTTTTAGGAATAAAGTTAACTTAATAAGTTTCAGTGTGGTCACTTTATTCACTGAGTTGTGTCATGGTTGACTAGTGTGTCATGTTGCTTCAGCCAAAGGTAAGCTTGAAAAACTCACAGTTTTGGTTTCTTTATTAAAATAGCAAAATATTTCAATCTTATTTACACATCATATCACTGCAAAAAGTCCATGTATCTACCAGAAAAACACAAATACCACTATTAACTCTGTTCACACATTGATTGCAGAGTTAGGCACACATGTTGTCGAAGCCTATACCTACAGTACAGACACAAGTTACCAAATGGTGGGTATATGCATAGAAAGACTGTATGTGTATGATTCAGAAGTATTGCCAAAGTCCTTTCAGCAGCTAGCGAATGGAGAGCATCATCACAAACTCTGAAGAGAAGACAAGACAAAACAGAATGCGTCAGGTCAATACACCAAGTTTATCTGACAAAAGAGGTGTGTTAATGAATCTGTCTAGTGTCGAACTGTGTTGATGTGTGTGCTGCTGCTTCTCACCTTCAAAGTCAATGCTGCCATCTGCATTGATATCCAACTCCTTGAGGATCTCCTCCAGTTCTCCTTTCTTCAGCTTCTCCCCCAGCAGGGTCTTGACCGCCTCCTTCATCTCCTCCTGGTTGATCTTCCCGTCTCCATCCACGTCGAACTGAGAGAGGGATGGGGTGGGAAGAGATAATTGGATGAAAATCGGAGGAAGTCTTTAAGTCAAAGTGTAAAATGTCTAAGTCAGAGAGCAGTGTCTGGAGAGAATATGAAAGGAAATCTTGCAGCAGGGCTTCCGTTAACTCCTATCATCATCATCCATCTAATTCATTCTAATTAATTGATCAACCCATATTTACATTCATTGACTGACATGCATAAAACCTGATTTCCCTTCTTTTTAGGCCCAGTATGCCAGTTCACATAAAAATTCATCTGATTCATCCATTCTCACATCTGCATTAAGTAACTAGATGGATTCCTTCTTTAAACAACTGACTGACCTGTACAAAGGCTGATTGGAGCTCTTTGAGTCCTAACATGTCAGCAGTCTCTCCCATCATCCTGGGTCCCATCAGCTCAATAAAGTCATCAAAGTCCATTAACCCGCCCACTGTGGAGAGGAAAGAAGACAGGGGCCAGGAAATGGAGGAAAAGAGTGTTCAGTGACACAAATAAGCAAACAAAAAAAATCTGCATTTTGTTTTATGTGCGCTGACAGATCCACTCTGGTCCAGCATTGAAGGGGTCTGGGATAATACTTCTAGGAAGGAAAAATTAGAGCATTTTTTACATGAATTTCCACTTTTTAGACAACGTTCACCATTTTAGACCGAAAATCCCAAATGAACATATTTTGAATAAGATTTGTGGCAGAAGAATATGAGTAAAAAAAATAAAGGGGGGTGAATACTTTTACTGTAGACTGCCATCCCTCTCTCTGCTATGGTTCACTTGATCTCGACATAATCTTTTTTTGTAACAAACAGGTTCCGTGTCAACGACTCACTCCTCATCTTGATCTGCTGTACTATCTCCAGCAGCTCCATCTCTGTGGGCATGTATCCCATGGTCCTCATGCATTCAGCCACATCCTTGTAGTTCAGGTAGCCATCTTGGTCGTAGTCAAACTCCTTGAAGGCCTCTGACAGCTCTGTGAGAAAGGTCAGGGGGTCAGGGAGAGGATGACCGTTCCAGGAGTGGTTTATCAGGGCAAACTGGCTGAGGTTTATGCCACTGCATGTGTGTGCACCTGTTTTCTGTAATATTTCAGCGTTCAAAT